>NW_016165633.1:21948-26887 GCF_001687245.7 Rhagoletis zephyria | reverse complement strand
GCGTGTCTCGTCGATGCAAAATCCAACGCTTCAGACACGGTATATGTACAAAACCCTTAAACGCAAAACAAAAAAAGCAAATAAATATGCGATCGCACCAATCACCTCGCCTAACGTCGGATACAAAGCACACTTACCACACTGCCGCGACACTGGCAAGGGCAACGTGACAGCTGTACGTCACTTCGATTGCAACGACAAATGCGACAAGAGTTCCCAAATTCATTTGATGACTGTATCGTCGTTACCGATTTGCAATCGTCTACGGCGTTGACTGGCGTCAGTGGCGCAGCATTGAGTGTCGTTGGTGTACCAGCCAGCTGTCCAGTTGCCACAACGCTGTTGAATAACCGTATGGCCGTCGCCTCCGATAGTCCCTGCATACCGTTGGTCCGTAGTCGAATGGGCGCGCGTGCTGATGTTGATGGTTGGGACAGCAAGGCGTCAAATAGCGTGGCTCGTGCTCTTGGCAGCAATGATGACGGTGGAGGTGGAGGAGGCGGCGGCGGCGGCGGCGGCGCTGGTAGTGCTGCCGAAGGTGGAGGAGTAGGTGAAACCAAAACCGGGACCGGTGGTACTAGTTGAGCAGCGGCGCCGGATGGAGAAGACGACGTAATTGGAGGCGCTGGCTGCTGCAGCTTGAGGCCTTTGAAAACTTCCTCTATTGATCAACTAATAATTTTTTTTTTTTGATTTTCTTGCGATTTTCATACTAAAAATTTTAACATTTTTCCATTTACATATTTTGAAAATCCAAAGCAGCGACGCCTCGAGTTTGACAACAACTGCAAATAAATATAACGACACTGGAACGGAAGTAATTGTAGCAGGCGTTTGCCACAAAATGGAGTAAGTGTTTCTTATCAAAAAATTTATCAAAAAGTAATTTGTAGTTGTAAAAAATATATCTAAAATATTTCCAAAAAAATTTTACCATATATTCAAGACTCATATCGCAAAAGAGAGCGGAAAGTCTACTAAGACTTCTAGATTCTATACAGAACAGTACTGTTTATTTGTATGTATGTATGTAGATGGCATATCCGAAATACAGGAGCGCTGAGATTCAACTTGGTTAACCAGTTTCCAGCAATAAACTACAGCGGGGAAAGCTATTCATATAACCAGAAAACTTGATAAGCAAGAAGGTGGGAGCGCCTAAATTATATTATTATAACCACTGGGATCCCAAGAACTACAATATTTATTAAATATGCTTTTTGATATTATATATAGATTTTGCAAAATATTTTATTAGGAAATAAAGGCTATTTTTATGATATTTTTTGCTTTTAAAATAAAAATTATTTTTTAGTCCTACTCTTTGCGTACAAAATCAAAATTATTTTTATTTAGCTCAACAAAAAATAGTTTCCAAAACACTACCATAAGATACACAAATTTAATAGTTGAGTTTTTATATATCTTCAGGCTACATACATGGTGTTGCATTAGGCACATACATACAAAAAATTTCGCTCCAAACGAAGGAAAACCATAAGATTACATACGGATTTAAGTTTGAATTTATAAGGTGCTTAATGTAGTTTTTATGGCGATAGAAGAACAATTTAGTTGATGTCGATAATGTCGATAAATTGTTCTTCTATCGCCATAAAAACTACAACTCCCACATAATTTTATGAAAAAAATAAATAAAAAATTACATACTTACTTCGATACGTTCCATTTTAAGCATTAAAAAGAAACACGATTGGTTTACCGTAGCTTGAAAATGTTAATCTCTATATTTTCGTAGCAACAATTAGTACAAATTTAAACAAATATTTAAAAAACAATAAAAATATGTGTGTGTGTGTATAAAATTTTTTTAGATGAAATTCTCATAACTAAAATATGTAAGTCAACATTTCGTAAATTTTACAATACATATGTATATAGTATACAACGGGTATGAGAATAAAAAAAAAATATGTTAACACTGATTATGTGTGCAAGGCATAACTAAATTGTAATTGATAATTATTTTGTAATTAATGTGTGTAATTGTTATTCATATACATATATTTTTACATTTCAATTAAAAGAAAATCTTTATTGATATATTTATTTATGTGTAAATATGTATATTATTTATTGTAATAAACGTGTTGTTAGTATCTAGGCGTGATTTCATATGTTTCTTATCGAGAAAAGCGAAAACAAGCGCATGTGAAATATTGCATTTTCTCCATACGAGTACGGTTATACATAAAATATGTATTATATATATATATATATATATATAGATCATCAATTATTTGCTTGCTTCTTTCTTTTTTTACAAGTTGATAATTCTACTTAGTTCAATTTTTAACAAGTAGTTTTGTATGTAATTTTACATTAATGCACCACCAACAACAAGAACAATTATTCAATAGTCCAAAATAATTTTGTGCTACAGCGTGTAAATTCACAAGAAATTTCAAAAAATGTTCGCATTAATTATTTTTGAACGTACAAAAATATAGTCGACTTAATCTACGTCGTACGATCCAGATCGAGTTGCAAAAGTTTATACTCGTATGTACAATGTACCTACATATGTATGTACATGTGTATGAGAGATACGTTCTGTTTTTTTATTGCTCAAGATTTAGGAAACCAATACACAAAATGTGTTGTTTTTTTTTATATGCAATAATAAATAAATTTAATTACAAATACGTACTAAGTTTTCGTAGTTTTGTTAAAATTTCTTCATACGTTTATGAATTATGTTTTAATATTTTCAAGAGTTAGCAGAGTAGTACATAGAACAAGAAATCGTTCATCCCAGTGCCCAATACCATTGTATTCATAATTAACAACAAAAAATTTTGGCAAATATGTAGAACCGTTTTTTTTAAGATCGGTTTCATGGCAATGAAGGATTAGTATACACCAATAGTTATTTTTCAATAAATATTTTTAATTTTTTTTTTTTGCTGATGACCGCAGGCTATGATGTCAGAAGATTATTTAATTTGTGGTTTTTCCCCGATTTTATTGGCAATTACGGAAACGACGGTAGATGCTCTGTACGTATATGAAAACGCATTTCCAATCGGGTCGTTTCATCTCTACCATATCCTCGACATCGAGTAGTGGCGCTATGCCAGCTTTCTCACTGAAATAGAAGAAAAGTTAAAATTTAGAAACGGCACAATCCAAAAGCTACTTTAATTATTTGTTTGTTTAGGTACTTACTCGGCCACAGTGAAAGCTAATTCAAAATTATGTCTTCGGCTTTTTGGTGTTAATTTACTATAATCGAAGGCATCTGGCAAGAAATGATGTATTAGAGCACAAAATGCTAAACCATCTGACCAGCTGGCACTAAAGTTAGTTATTTGGACGTTCTGAAAAAACAAATTTTGTTTATTTTAATACGCTTACTCTTTGGAAATTCGAAGCTAAAATAACAGAAAAAGACAACATTGCTTCAAAAAAAAAACAAAGCATATGAAACAGCGAACAGAAAAATAGTAAAAATAAATGTATAAAAATATTTAGGGGATTCACAGGATGTGGTAACCGTTGTAAAATCTTAAGCTTAAAATTTTTTTTTTGTATGTAAAACAACGGCTAAAAGTAGGTTTTTTTTTTATCCGTTTAAAGACATTTCGGTGTAATTTGAAATCCTCTAAAACCATTTCAATCATTATTTTACATACAAAAATTTTAAGCTTAAGATTTTACGTCACTTTTGTCACTCTTGTGAATCCCCTAATCATGTAAATAAAATTATAATGTAGTTATAAGATTAATGCCCGGCATTAAAAAAAAAACTCATTTTCTCATAGGAAAGCAAAGGAACGTAATGAATACCGGCGGCGACATGCGTGCGAGCAAAATGATGATATCTAAAATTATTAAGCGTATTGGCTTACAATAGGGGAGTTCACGATGTGTAGCATTTTGGGTGTTAAATTACCACACTTAAAGTGCTACAAACCATGAATTCACCGTATACACATACATATGTATGTATCTCTATGGACAAACAAAGCAAACAATATTTGAAAAATAAAATTAGAAAATGCGCTGGTTAGGGCACAAAATTAATAATATCAAGTTGTTCAACTCGAGTTTGAATATATACTATTACGAGTGTTTCATAAATATAAATTTTTTTTTTCTCGCCACCCTGTAGAGCAACAGCTAAATCGAATGTTTTCGTATAACCTTTTTGGATAACACGCTACAGATTACAGATCTGTACACCGGTTTTGGATCACTTCATTTTCCCAAGATATTACCATTTTAAGTTGAAATTGTGAATGAAAAAATCAAACTTTAAAAGTTAAAAAATTTTAAACCAAAAAATTTTGCATAAATGTTTTCCCCTACAGTGGAATCGATTTTTGCTAATGGTAATAGCAGGAAAAATTCTGAAAAATTTTCTCTACTAAATATAGCTATGTATGCGCACTATCATATAGAGTTCAAAAGTTATGAACGTTTTTTTAAAGACGCCCTGCACTAAATAGTTAATAGCATTAAAATATGTAATTTAAAAGCCATTGTTTTCTGTAAAGAAAAACTTAGCTACATGATATGCAAAACGCTTTTTTAAAGGCATTAGAGTTCGGAAACCATTTAGAATGATGAACCGAATGAGAAAACCCAGATTTAGCTATTTTATAGGGTGCTGAAATGAAAATTATTTATATTTATGAAATTCTCTCATAGGAAGTGTTCCAAATCGATGGGAACATTTAGTCCCCAGTCCTGCTCCATACAACGTAAAACTTTCCAAAGATTGACTGTGCCATCTACAAACGCTGAGTCGTGAAACCCCCCAAAGTGCTACATTTTTTTTTTACATTTTGAACTAATGATTAGTTTTTTGATTTTGGCCGTTTTTATTATAATTTATTCGTTAATTTTGAGCTCCAGGCCGGTTGTTAAATAAAACATATATTTTGGCGGTTTTATTTATTACATTTATTGCTGT
>NW_016165633.1:21159-21923 GCF_001687245.7 Rhagoletis zephyria | reverse complement strand
AAGTGAAAACACACTCTGACGATTTTTTTTTTTTAAATAACACTGTGTACAGATCCTAGCTGTTGTTAAATAATTATAGAACCCTAAAATTCTCAACTTACATACATATTAATTCATTTAAACCATTTTTGCATAATTTCGCTATTTATTAATTTTAATCTCAGATATTTACGAAGCAATTTTGAATTTTAATATGGATTAAAGGAGGAATAATTTTTCCTTTTTCTCGAAATAATTAAGATCCTATGGACATTAAAATTTAAGGATTTTTTTATGAAATTAGAACTCCAAAGGTTTTTTTCTTATTTTTTCAAACCAACCGATTTTTTTTTTCTAAAATCATTGCTGTTTCTGAAGTCAAACAAAGAACTACTCAATTTGATTAGGAATTTAAGGACAAGTAGCCTTTGACAGAATTATATTTTCCTTATTTATGTGAAATTATGTAAAAGTGGATTTTGACCTCTTCATATTTCATTATTTCAAGAGTTTTTCGTTGGGTCTATAGGCCTATGACCTATACTTGGGAACTTAAAAAGCTCGTGCGATTTTCTTGATTTTTTTTTATCAATATTTTGTATGTCGAGATGTTATGACTTTCATAAATAATAAATTAACAAGTAAGAAAGTCTAAGTTCGGGCGGAGCCGAACATTAAATACCCGGCGCAAGTATTAAATATATGTTTTCCACCTTTCCGAAAGCTACCGCTACATGATAAGCCGGGGTGTATACATTTTAAGTAAATTAGCGTCCTTAAATTTC
>NW_016165633.1:0-20715 GCF_001687245.7 Rhagoletis zephyria | reverse complement strand
TATACATTTGTCTATATCTATCTCGATTCGTTTTGCCTGTTACAAACAACCGTTATGTGAACAAAGTTATAATACCCTTGTGCACAAGTGCGCTCGGGTATAAAAATGCCATTTGCACTCGGTTCCTATTTGTTTGATGTATTGGCATGGATGCACTTCCTTTTAAAAATATTCCGACAATCCAATTACTGGTATGGAATTTTTACTGTAATGGGCCCACTGGACTTACAAGCTACTGGAATAATGTATTTGGGGCATAATATCATAAGGCATTTCTGTTTAAGGGACAACATTTTTCAAGTATTTACTTTCGAAATATATTTGTGTTTTTCACTTCATATATACATATGTATGTACATCCCCAGATCAGAGTAAAAATCTTTTGGTTAGTATAAATCAAAAAAGGTGCCTGTGTACTAAATTAAAACTCATTTTAGCAAGCTCATTATTTTACTGTTAGGTCATTTTTAGCGCAAAACTGAAGCGTTTGTTAATATAGACTTTCTTAAGCCCTGCATATTTATGCACAAATATTTATTTAAGCTTTCTGCAAGTAACATTTGTTAGCGGGTTTTTTGTTTAATAAAGAAATATGTATGCTTCTTCGCGTTCAGCACAACTTTGATAGTGAAAAGTAGTAGTAGAACAACGAGTAAAGCGCTGTAATTTTAATTGTTGCTTTGATAGAATAATTTTAATAGATTTCGTTTTCTTTTTTTTTTTTGATTAAAAGAGATACCTCATATTCCTGCGTTTTCGATTGGCACCACTGCAGAAGTTGTTCCTTAACAGTGGCGGCGCGTGCATTTAATGCCGGATCAGTAAATTGGAATATGCGTGCGGAACCGGAAGGTGAGGCTGTGCCCCCGGGAGTGGTGGGTGTTGACGGTGATCTGAACAACAAGGGGTTTATCGTTTTTAAGCAACGTTATTTTGTAGCAAAGGAATATTGAAAAAAAAAAAAATTAGTTCTACTAGTAATTTCGCTGCGATTAAACAAATTTGAGAATAGAAAAAGGTCTGAAGTAAACTTTTTACTTGTTTAATGGTTTCTTAACATTTTGTGTGCAAAATTAAACTAAGAAGTTTGCAGTAGAGCTCTACAGTTGGCATTAATGATTTTTTATATTGTCTTAATTGATTAGACACTGAGAAGATTGGTGTTTACCGGAAAGAGTATTTGAATTTCTACGATTATTAATTTATAGTAGAAATCAAAGTCATTTGGAGTATTTTTAAAACGCTAAGTAAATATGTATTGTATATGTTGTTTTGAATATTGTAGAGTAATGAGTTTGTAAGTAAATTTTACCCTTTATTATATGTATGCATACTAGGGTGATCTAAAAATGCATTTGAAAAAGTAAAGTCGGAATTTTTATGCTCTCACCCCCTAAGATTATCCTATACCGCCTAAAAATATATCCCTTTTCTTTTATTTTGAAATAAAAAAATATTTACAGATCGCTCATAGCACTAAAAGTTTTCCATGTATTTTATATGAGAAAAAACTTTTCGTAGAAATGGTATGGAATTCTTAAAAATCAGTTTTTTTTCGACCGGAAAAATCTGTTTCTTTTCAGGAGAATAATACCCAATTATTTTTTTAACAATTTTTTCACAGTAACTTTATTTCATGGGTCCGTCAAAACCCCTATAAAATGCCAGAAAATGCAATGGGGGATAAATAAAAAATCTTCAGTATTAAAAAATGGTTAAATAAACAATCCGATCCGATCGGAAAATATTGGCCTTAAAGAATTTCCTTACAATTCCAACGAAAAGCGGATTTTACCCCATATAAAATACGTGGACAACTTTGATCGACCTCTACATATTTTTTGATTTCAAAATAAAAAGTAGCGATATATTTTTTTCGATATAGAACAATCCTAGAAAGTGAGAGCATTAAAATTTCGGCTTTACTTATTTTAAACCACCCTAATGTATACACAAGTGATTTGCGGTTATCGGCTACCAACACCTTATATTAAATTATCCAATTAATATTACGAATAGTCCATTAATGTTTCCTCCTCCACCAAATACCGGCTTGACAGTTTATTTAAAGTAGTTTGAAATTATTATTAAAAAATTCATGATTATGACTCTGGAGTTGAAAACCTATACATAATAGAATTCAACTTATATTGATGAAAAAATTAAAAAAATTTGAAAAGACTTTTAAAAATTTGGCCGGTCGTCATTTCTTATACATACAAGTATACAACAAAAGCATGGCTGCTTAACTCGGTAGGCTCTGGGTTCGGTCTCCGGTACGAGCAACATCTAACTTAAAAAAAAAAATGTTTCTAATAGCGGTGGTCCCTCAGCAGACAATGGCCAATCCCTGAGTGCATTTCTGCCATGAAAAAAGCTTCTCAAATCATTTTTCGTTCGGAGGCGGCGTTAAAACGTAAGTCCCTCCCTTTTGGGCGACAACATCAAGGCGCAACCCACAAATACTAAAAAAACTTGATAAGATGGTGGCTATTTACTCGACATGCGAGAGTATTTTCGCTGATAGTAAATAATATCAGAAAAACTTGGTAGCAAAGAAGTCAGAATGTATCAAAGCTCAAATAATACGAGCTATCATTTTTGAAGTTAGGAACCTCAGCTTAATCCATATGCATACATTTTTTTACAGTAGGCTCAATGATGCGAGCGGAAGCTACTGATACTATTCTGCAAGAAGATGTATCGGATAGCCCGAGATATGACAGTCTCACTCGGCTGCAGATAGCCTAGAGTGTCTTCTGAGTGACCGAATATTTAGCGTCTTAAACGAATTTGAAAATATTTGCTAAGGTCAGTGCGCCACGAGTTGGATTTAAGATGTAACGGCTTTTAACGCTGACTTGGTCATGCCGTACAAATTGACACAACGTGGAAAGGGAGAAAGGGGAAGAAGGAGGCCCCGATTACCATGGAAAGACCAGGTGGACAGGAAGTTTGACTTCACTTGATGTTAAATTGGCATCACTTAGCACAGCATATTTAGAACAACTGCTGTGCTTTATTGAATACGGCCAAAATAGGCTTAGGCTGGTATTTTGCCAAACAAGAAGAAGAACAGAATGAGTCTGATCTCATTACAAAAAAACTTCAATTTACCAATAAAAAAATGTTGAATTCTTGACAGTTTTAATGGAGCAATTAGCAATTTGACTATTTTATGAACTATTCCGCTGTGGTTGTAGTGATTGGGAGTGCTGGCTACCATTCTGCAGGGCCTGGCTTCAAGCCGGGTTCAATCCAACAACAAAAAATAAAAAACAAAAAAGGGTTTTTTTTAATATCGGTCGCCCCTTGACAGGTGGCAATGGCAAACCTGCGAGTGTATTTCTGCCAAGAAAAATACCTTCTCATAAAATTACAATCGCCGTTCGGCGAACATCAAGGCGTACGCCACAAATCGGAGGAGAAGCTCGGCCAAACAGTAATATATGTGTAAACGCCAATCTATTATTATTATTATTATTATTATTATGAACTCTTCCAATACCAGAGCACACAATCACGAATATCAATACTTATTTTACTAACCGTGTATGTTGTTAAATAACCGTAAACGGTTTTATATCCATAGTTATATTTTAAACAAACAAAAAGAACGTAGGTAATAATTTCTTACTTTGGCGATTGCTGAGAGTTTTGTTTGTCCAACTGATGGAATTTCGCAAACGGCGAAGCTGGCTTCGATGCAGAGCTGCCAGNCGCCAATCTATTATTATTATTATTATTATTATTATGAACTCTTCCAATACCAGAGCACACAATCACGAATATCAATACTTATTTTACTAACCGTGTATGTTGTTAAATAATCGTAAACGTTTTTATATCCATAGTTATATTTTAAACAAACAAAAAGAACGTAGGTAATAATTTCTTACTTTGGCGATTGCTGAGAGTTTTGTTTGTCCAACTGATGGAATTTCGCAAACGGCGAAGCTGGCTTCGATGCAGAGCTGCCAGCGCCACTTACAGTGCGTGTTGTAACTGCGAGAAAAGAATGTTTAATAAATAAACAAATAAGTATATAAATATAAAAGGAAAAACTAAAAATAAAATATAATAAAATATACCTACCTTTAGTTGTAGTTGTCACAACGGCACCATCTTTTTCCTTTGTTTCCGTTTTCTCAGTGGTCGATGTAGCTTGTTGCTCTGTTGAGGTGGGTATTTGAAGGTCAGTTACATATTATGTATTTGTGTGTGTGTGTATTTTTTCAAATATTTAGTTTTTGTTTTGGTTGATTTGAAGCATTTGTAAAGCACAAAAATACGAAAAAATACAAAAAAGAACAAATATATATATATAAAGCATGCGTTAGTCAAAGCTTTTCTAATTTATAATATAAAACAAATATAGATATACATATATGTATATTATTTGTTGTATAAAATTTGAAGCCCAAAATGTTCGCTACACTTTCGGTATTACCAGATACACATTTAAAAATTGTACTACATATGTATTTACAATTTCTTATAGCTACATTCTCATACCAAAAATCCCAAAAAAAAACAAACTTATTATTTTGCAAAAATAGGTTAGTCCTAAATGCTTTTAAAAGGTAGTACAAAAAACAAAGTAAAATTCGCATAAAAACCTCCATTTTATTGTGCTCTCAGGTAGAGCTGTTTCCATTTCAAGTTACTGAAACTATTTTTCAATACATTACGGTTTAAAAATTAAACTTTCAAAAACTGTTATTCATCTTCATTAGGGTACCTCATGAAAAAAGTCAGAAAATATTTTTTATATCTTTTTTTTGTTCTTTTAAATATTAGGATGCTGTGACCTTTTTAATTAAAGTTAAACCCCAAAAATTTTATTAACTTGAAAAAAATAAAATAAAATAAAATAATGTTTATACTAAAAAAAAATTTTAATCTGGCATTTACTACTTCAACAACAAAAAAAGTTTAGAACCCTATTTTACCATTTTAAAATCGCGTTCTCCTTATTTTAAAGTTAAAATTCTGCTTTGCCATAAAATGCATTTCAAGTTGACTATGGAAGAGTTAAAATGATGATTACAATAAAACACAATTTAATCGTTAAAGCTTTTTTCCAAGTTCTCTATGACTACGGGCCATTATATTTTAAGACATTAGCCAAAACATTTCGGAAAAATATAAAGATTTAGGTGAGTTGGGCCCAATTAAAAAATACCTCCCAAAATCTCATTATTTTGATTCCGTTTATACAATATTTAACATTTTTATGCAGGCCTTTTAAGCTTAAACTCTTCTATCATATGAATGTTTCGAAAAAAAAAATAAAATTAAAAACTAATTTATTTATTTATTTATAAAAAAGATATTTTCACGTAATGTATGGAGAGTGATGCACCCTAATGGAACATAAACATATCAATGGTGAATTCTGAATTTATCCTACATACACGGTGCAAAAAATCAACAACAAAAAATTGCACGAAATGACAGAGTAAAGGTCGTAAGTCGAGTCGAGTAAAAAACTATGTAGGAGTAAAAGGATATTCTTAAATAATGTCCGAAATAAATATGTTTTGGTGTAAATTTGTGGAAATAATTATGTTGTACTAAACATAACGGAAAAGAAACTCAGAGATTTTCAGGGTGTTAAAAAATTTTCACCCATATTTTGTTAAATTATTCGATCAAGGTTACGATCTTTATGATCTAAAATTTACATATGAAATATAATAATAATGACAGAAAAAATAAATTTCAAAAATAACGGTAAAAATTTATCGAAAAACTAAAAATTATAAAACAACTGTTATAAAATTTAAGAGAAATGTTAATTCAATTTTAACGGTTAAATTATGATTTTTATTATAAAGATCATAACCGTTACGGTCTCTGCTATTTAAAAAAAAATATATATATTTTTATATAAGCTTTGCTTATAACTTTTTTAGAATCTACCCGTTAGGCCAAATTTGCTTCAAACCCAGAGATAACTTTATTGTAATTCCAAATTTATATTTCATATTTTTTACAAAAAATTGTTTTTCAAAATAAATAATTTTAAAATTAAGTTTCCTCGAAACGACATTAGCGGCATAATAAAGCTTGCAAGGCAATGATTTTTTCACAAAAATAAACTTTAAATTAAATACCTAAAAATTGCATTGCCCTTAAAAATTTACACGTATATCCGAATAGTTTCAGTACTTAAAACAACAAGAGGTTTCATAAAAAAAATGCATAACACTAGTTAAAAGGTCCCACTGTATACACCTCTAGAAAATATTGTATCTAGTATGAAAAAGAAAATGTATAAAAATCGCATGCAATATAACGAAGAGAACGAAAGTTCTTATTTAAGTATAAAAAAGTGTGTATGCATTTTCATTAGATCGTACCACATTACAAGCAAGCAAAAAAAGTTCGCCGTACACCCCTGAGTCTAAAGTATTTTTGTAAGGTAATTCGTTAAAAAATATGTTTCGGTGACAACTACATTCGGCAACCAGAAATCCTTTTTAAAATAGTTCAACTAGAATAAGCGAAATACTCCCTTAGCAAAAGTTTATTGACTTTTGTTGAGCTTTAATTTACTGACATTAGCGTGGTACGTTAGGGTGGTAGGCACTGAGATCTAGTGGATAAGTACTAGAACGGGCTACTTGAGGCTTAACTTTGGAAAAAAAAAATAAAAAAAATGTCTCCTAATACTTTAAGATGCAACTTCAAATGCCAAACTTTTGACGAAGAATGTAAAAAGTCGACCCCTCGAACCAGTCGAAATTGCTTTGTAAAATTACCTTAGACTCAGCGGTGTGCGGCGAACTTTTTTTCCGGTACGGTCTGATGAACATACTACATTCTATATATATGATAAGTAAGTATATATTCGCATATGAATGGAAAAAAGGCGGCATTTAAAAAAAAAAGTAATAAGAAGCAACGAGCAACAACTTCTTGAACAAATTTGTAGCATAGTTATTAAAAAATACATGCGTCTTAAGCAGTTTTTGCCTGTCGTAGCGATAGTGTACATACACATATTTATTCATAAAAAAAATCAATGTATGTACATACACTCGCGAACAAAAAAAATGTACAGTGAATGTGTATCGTATAGTTAAATTAAAAGTACCAGGTCTATATATGTACATGTATGCGTATGTTTTTAATGTGTTTGTTTGTATATACAGAAGGAGGGACAACATGGTTGTATTATTATTATTCCAAACAGAAACGATTTTATTTTTTTTTCCAAATTAGTATTTGTAGTTAAAAATTTGTTTGCCAATTTTCGTCGTAATTTTTTATTCACTAATATTATCGAATTGCGCTTCAATATGCAGCATATCAACACGAACAAACAAATTAACGATCGGGCGTATCAGCGAGTAGAAAAAATAAACGAGCATGTGAATGTGTGTGAGCTGGCGAGCAGGCGGGCAAGTGGGCGATCAGGTAAGTGAGCACAATTGCGCTGAGTGGATTTGATTTGGAGGCTGTGGATTGTGTGGACTGCGAGCGGTGAGGTGTGAGCTGCTTGTGAAACTGGGCAGGGCTGGGCGAGGCTAGGCAAGAAGCTGGCTTCACAACTTGGCCTTGAAAGGCTTTAATAAAATACGAACGAAACATAGTACGTTTACACTGGACTTGTCATTTTTTTGAGGTTAGTTTTTTTTTGAACAAAGCACTAGCAGGGCGTTTTGCTTTTAACTTGATGGAGAACTTCTGGGAAAAACGTGGCACATGAAAATCGTTGATGAACTCACACTGTATGGAGCGAATGTGTAGCAACCAGCAGAGGCGAAAATGAAGGTGAACGTACCAATGGAACGTTTCCTGCTACCGAATTGTTGGTTTCTATAATCGCTGGAACCAGTAACTCCGCGGGGGCTTTTCAGACGCATATGTGCATATATGTTGATATGACTATACTATTGTCGTATTTCATTAATATAAAGTGTCAGACTTTCCGTGAGATCCTCAGAGCTACACCAATCATTTCTCTTCACTTATTATACGTTTGCAGTGACATAAAGGGTTCATCGCATGTGAATGGTATTTGTTTGCGTGTATTTGACGTATGGTGTAAGCATGGTGATAAATAGTTTATATGTACGAGTATTTTGTAATTAAATTGAAATCGGCGTTAAAATTGCAATAATAAAACAACATGTAGTCCCTCAACTTCCGTTATGCTTCAAGTCGCTTTGTCCGTTGCAGTTTATCAGTCCCACAAATCAAAAATCAAGTAGTAGGGATAAGGAGTGAGTGAGAGAGAGAGAGAGCGCGATACATATAAGAGGGAGGGTTTGATAAAATAGTAAATTATGTGTAATAGTGCTGACGATGAGCAACGTTCGAGACACGGCAAGTATTTAATTCAGACAGGAATCGTGCTTGAAAGCTCTGTCTGGCTATATTTCGCTGTTGTTGTGCATTCACAACTAAACATTGATTCCATATTGATTTTCATTTCGAATTTCATTATCCCTCCGCTACAATTTGGAATGGTTGGCACGCACAATGATCCCAGCTTAGCACGCGCACCTTACAACCTACGAGCCCATCATTAGCTGCTCGAAGGCGTCTTCAACGTTGCTCTCGTCAAGTAGATTCAAATTCGCAATATGCGGCATTGTTGCGCTTCGTGTCAACCCACCCCCCAACACAGTTGTTCCAGCTGAAGGCACACCATTGCTCGTCATTGTGGTCAGCGATTTGCGACTCGCCGAAATCTTTTCGCTGGTCTTGTGCCGATTGATTGTCGATTTCTTGGCGACCTCCTGCATTGGCGGCCGACGTTGTTGCTGTTGTCGTTGTTGCAGTCCTCATTTCAACTGCATTCTTCTCCCAATTGGTTTGGCGATCTTTTGCCGAAAAATATGCCTCAGACGGTGCGTTTCTTCTCACCAATTTGTGCCTTATCGAATGCCCGCCTCATACATGCGCACATTCAACGTATGCCCAGACTTGGTGCGACGCAATTCGCCACCGCCGTTGGCGCTGCTGCCGAATTTTGGCGAGGTAGGTGGCAGCTGTGCATTCGCTTGATTTTGTAGTTGTACTATTTGGTTCCACGAATCGCTCTTGCTCAAGCGATTCGTGCGAGGAGATGCGCATCAAAATGTGTTTGCTCATTATCCTCCTGCCGACGCGACATTGATGTGAATGCGCTGATGTTGTTGAAGACAATGTTGCGCGGTATGAGATCTTCGTCTGGCTGTGGAGTGGCTGGTATTTCCACAATAGAAGGTTTCTTGGTCAATGTTGAATGTTGCACAATTTCGTGGTGCCTACTCTTTGTGACCTTCGTGCTGCTGCTCTCGAACTTTTGTTGCGTTTGTGTATTGGTCACGGGACTCTGATAAGAATTGGGCACATAATGATGACGTTGTGGTGGACCAAACTTTTTCAGTATGGGCATATCCTCTTTGGGCAGTGATGACTTGACGATATCTGGCGTATCAGGTGGAGCCGATGACTTGTACTCCTGCTTAACCACGGTTTTCGTGTCCAATATATAAGCCGCTTTTCTTTTTTCTTGTTGAATATCGAAAACATTACCAAGACTCTTGCGTCGAGTTTCCGTCGACTGTTGTTGTTCCTTGCTCATGCTGTTCGAACTTACGCTGCTTGCTAGCGACCAATGATTGCTGCGATAGTACGCGATTTTGGGCTTGCAGTGGACTTATCGCTGAGTCGAAGGTTCGTTGCCTGTGGTGAGCGATATCTTGCTGTGGCTGAGTGTGCTGTTCAAAGGATTTAGTCTGCCATGTAGAAGATCGTTACCTGACTTCTTGTCGTCAATTTAGGCACACTTTTTACTTGCGGAGATGTAGCTTGTACTGGAGGTTGATATTCTCTTTCTTGTTGTGGTAATTTGGACTGTACTTGTGGGGGAGCCAGCGGCTTCTGGTTAGGTGGTTGAGTATATTGTTGTTGATAGGCAGGCTCGGATTGGGCGGGGGTATATAGTGCGCGGTTGTTACCGCAGATTTGGGTGCTACATTTGGCTTTCGGTTCGTGGCATAGCTTTGTACATTGTTGTAGCTTTGCATCTGTGGGGGCGCCCGAGTTTGTGTTTGGTACATATTTTGTGATTCACTGTTACTGCCAATAGAGTTTTGGGACTTGTGTTGTGGCTTAACTTCCACCACCGAATGTATGGGATTGGGAGTCCAATTTGTGCCGGGTGAAGGTAAGTTGTGTGACACTGATGAACTGGCGGACGAATTTTCAGATACATTGCGGTTTCGCTGCAATGGCAATGAATTTGGATGTTGTTTCCCATAGCCATTCTCATAAATATCCTCTGTCGGATATGTGACTACATAGGCAGTTTGAGTCTCACTTACGTAGGGCAGCGATTTTGCTGAAGAAGCGCTGGATACGGCGCTAACCTGCTGGTATTGCATTTGTTGCTCTTCTTTCCGCGTATTATTTACACTTGTATTATTAACCTGTTCCGCATACTTCTGCTGTTCCGCCCGATATTTCTCCTCAGCACGTGCCAATTGCAAACTGCGATCGATGTGCTGGCTGGGCATTGGTGGCGTTTTAGCACGTAATTTTTTCGGGTTAGCTTGAACCGGAGCCTTAATAGTGGTCTCAATGTACTCTGGCGTACGGTTGGGCTCAAATTTGGTGAGTTCTGGGAACAAAGGTTCAACGATTGGCGCTTGATATGCACGACCATCCGGCGATAGACAAGTCTTTGGCGATTCCACTTTCCTCGCAACCTCCTTCTTTACTTTCGCTCCACCATTTCCATTTTTACCGATATTTCTCATTGCATGCAGAAGGTTTCGCGCATTGCGTGAGTTCTTGCCGAAGACTTCATCATCGCTGGCATGCGCTGTACGTCTGTCGCGTATTGTTACAGCGGTTTGACTTTGGGGCTTTCCCATCACCCGAGTTTCGGCGCGGTATTCCAACAAATTATCTGAGTCTAGGTCATCGTCGGTGTAATCCGTTTGCTGCATAGTTAGGATACTGGGACTTGTTGGCGCGCTTTCCATAGGGCTGACGTAATCGAATTGCTTTGCNTTTCCCATCACCCGAGTTTCGGCGCGGTATTCCAACAAATTATCTGAGTCCAGATCATCGTCGGTGTAATCCGTTTGCTGCATAGTTAGGATACTGGGACTTGTTGGCGCGCTTTCCATAGGGCTGACGTAATCGAATTGCTTTGCTCTAGGAATATTGTTGTAGTAGGCGCGAGTATCTCCAGGCGGCTGGTAAGTTGGATTGGAACTGGTGAGCACCAGTGGTGTCGCATTCGGATCGGTTAAGGAACTTTCGCGCTGCCGCACATAGTCCGCAGTTATTGAAGTCTCAACAGCTGATGGTAAGCAGGGATAGCTTTTGTAGTTGCTGTTGCGCGCCATGTCGGCATACGTAAATGAGATATTGGTTGGTTGTGGTGGCGGACCGTAAGGGTCAGATGTAGAGCCGTAGGCTTGTNGCTTTTGTAGTTGCTGTTACGCGCCATGTCGGCATACGTAAATGAGATATTGGTTGGTGGTGGTGGCGGACCGTAAGCATCAGATGTAGAGCCGTAGGCTTGAGACAGCTGTGATGGTATATACTGACTGTGTGCGGCCATATATGGATCAGCGGTGCTGGGCAGTGAGGGTCTTTTCTTGTACTCGTCCATTGGTGGTTGTTGGCTAACCTTTGACGAACGCAGCGAATGATGCCTCTGCAAATATGAATTTTGAAGATTATCATTTTGGGAACGTTCCTCGAAAGTATGCGCTTTCTTTCTGAAATCGCTATTGTCTACTGCGGGCCTAGCGACCCACGGCAAACCTATGGGCGATGAGGTGGTGGATGAAGGTGATGTCACTTGTGTGCCATTCACTGACTGTTTTGTGGTCAGGAACTGGAACTGCGGTGAGGCAGGCGATATCTGTGCTGGTGCTGAGAGGGGTTTATTAGAAATGGATGGTGGCTGCCAAGTATTCAACTTTTGCGGCAGTTGCGGTATGGGTTTGAAAATGTTATGACTAAGGGTGTCGTTGTTGTCAATGGGCCGGAAAACTGACTGAGGGGCGTGCTGAAATTGATTGACCGGCGCCGGTTTTGGCACCGACATGCTTGGCATGGCGGCATGCTGTGCTGCAGCCAAACGTTCTCGCTCCATAATCTCCCTCTCGTAGTATTCTCGTTCGATTCGATCGCGCTCCTGCCGCTCACGCTCTAAGCGCTGGCGCTCAAGACGGTCACATTCTATACGTTCGCGTTCAAGGCGCTCTCTCTCTTTGCGGCGTTGACGTTCGTTTGCCTCTTGTTGAGTGCGTTGCAGCAGTTGCTGCTGTTGCTGGTATTGTAGATATTGCTGTTGTTCTTGTTGCTGCAGATGGTAGTCCTGTGCGGCTACTTGTTTCTGCCAGTAATTCTTGGCAGCGCTGTGTGGCACGTGACCGGGCGCTTGCGGTGGTTTGCCGGTTGTAACCTGTGCCGCGGCGCCCACTTCAAAGGTGTGTTTCAAGTTTCCGAATTTGTTGGTCCAGTTAGAAACTGAACGCGAACCAGTCCAGCCGAGACCAGGCTTATCGCTTTGTTTGTTGATGAATGCTAGAAATTTGTGATCGTTTTCAGTCTTTGGTACGAATGGTGGTATAACGCTGCGAACTTTTTGCTTAACATTCACTTGAAGTGTGCGCTTTAAGCCCAGCTGTGGTGCTTTGTCCTCCGGCTCGGAATCTGTGTCAAAGTCGGGATTGTATTTTTTGGACTTCGGTATATCGATGGTATTTGCACGCTTCAGAAGTTGTTTTTTATTTGAGAAACGATTAGATTTCAAACTGGAATCAGGTGAATCATAGCCGTTCACATGGGACGCTGTCGGTTCTTCATTCGGTGCATTCGAATGTGTTTGTGTCTCATTTTTGGTAGAATTTGGCTCGAAACTGACGGAAAAGTTACCCGACAACGGACGTTTGCTCTTTGAGGTATCCTTTTCTCGCTCAGTTGTTTGTTTTTCGCTATTAAGGCATGTCGTTGTGTTCTTTAGTTGTGCAGGTACAAACTGATTTGGACGGTATAGTGCCGAAGACGAGTTGCCCGTGAGTATCGCACCCGACGACGGATTTTTCTCGATAGGGCACCACTGGGGCGGCGTGACAGGATTGCCCGCCAAACCGCTTTCAGGCGTTGTGCAATTGGATATATTCTCTATCATTTGCATATCTTCCATGTAACGTCTTGCGTCGGCCAATTCTTCCCGACTTACGCCGACTGTGTGGCGACTGTTGCGATTACGTCGACGTGCAAAACGTTGGCGATTCGAACGTTGCCCATCGGTCTCCGGCGAGGAGGCCTCATCATATGCCCCCGCATTGTTGGCCATATTTGACAGACTCAGTGCAGCGTCGGGTGAACTGAGACCCGTTTGGAGGCGGGCGACCAACGCAAGCAGAGCCTCGCGTTTACTACCATCAACTGGTATATCCTTGCCCTCTTTCAAGGACAGCTCTAGACGTGTTAGAGCGGCGGTGACCTCTTCAATCAAATTTGTATCACTTTGTAGTTGCAAACTATCACGCAGACCTGCCGCAATGAGGCGCAAGTCCTCACCACTCTCTGTGCCGGAGTCCTCCTTCTGAGGGACGCCTAACCTATCGATCTGTTTCTGCTTGGAAACGACGCTATCACTCGAACGATTACCACCACTACCACCAACTTTGGCGGTACTGTTCTTCATCACAATGTCGCGTGTCATTGTCGGTTGAGATTCTTTGGAATCTAAAGGCTTGTTTGTATTTGTGTTGTGTGTGCAATCTTTATTGTCGCTATGTGTTTGTGTATCTGAGTCAGTTTGTGTATTATTGTTGTTGCTGTTGTTTGTATTGGTTTGGTCGTTGTGGCTTACGCTGCAATTGTTGTTGTTGCAATTATTAACAGTATACAAATCACTACGTTCACTACTACTACTACAGGCCTTATTTGTATGTGTGCTAGTCTCTGCTACTTGATTCACTTCCGTATTTGGTGCTTTTTCGGAGTTTTCTGTGAGTTGGCATTCACTTTTGGCTTTGGCAAACTCTTTTGCAATAGGCCTTGCAATAACGGCACTAGCGACTCACCCTCACTAACGGATTTCGAATCGGTTTTATCGGCACTTGCTTGAACGTCACACTCTTCGGCAGAGTTTGAAACTTTGCTATCACTTGAGGCAGCTTCTTCTACAACGGATTTAGCTTCCGCTTTATCAGCTGCTGACTTGTGGAGCAATTTCATTTACTTCTGCTTTTGCTTCTTCTTTTCTTTCTCTTTCTCAACAAGTTTGTCTACCTTAACTTCTATTTTAGTTGGGGCTTCAGCTGTCGCCTTTTGTTTTTCAACAGTTTTTGTTTCTGCTGCTTTATTTTCACTAGCTGTATTGTTTTGGCCTGAACGTGTCTTCTTCTTCTTCTTCTTCGCCAAAATCGGCTTCGGCGTCACTGTAATCGGTGACGGTAACCTCCTCAACGATCTCCTCGTATTCACTAGCACTGCTATCGTCAACTTCTGGCGCGTTTTCGGATATATCACCCGAATTCAAATCTTTTTTCTCTAAGGATACCACAAATATAAACAAAAAAATATATATGAAGTTATGTATGTAAATAGGCACTCAATGAGTTCAAAAGTGATGGCTTAGAACAGAATTCGACAAACAACTTAAGGCAGGGGGTTTACGAAATCGGTATGATAAATTCAACGATCACATGTATTTATTTATGTATGTTTGAGAGACCGTCAACAGCAACACATCCAAGTGGGTAGATTTTCTTATAGAAAGTGGAACATTTCACTGTAAACGAACGAACGAACAACGAACTGATCGAGAACACGAATTTTGTACTACGTGAAAGTATGAGAGAATACATACATAATTACATATATATATGAAGAAATAGACAGCAAGTGACGGTAATAGAAAAACGTAAGGACTGAAGTGAATGAGGCGCAATACATTGAAGTGATGTGAACAAAATGTAGATCGAATGGATTTCAACGTTAACATACATACATACATTGTATACCAACCGATTTAATATATATACCTAAAATACTGTAATGGCTGGATACCCAAAATTCAAGACAAACTCTTGCCTAGCTAAAATCAATCTAAAAAAAAAAAAATAAGGTAAATCATTATTCAATGTGAAAACGCTTCAAAACTACGAAAGAGAGATATGTAGATAGATAATATGAAATTAATTTTTGTTTCGAATACTAAAAGACTTATACATAGTTACATATTAATCGTCCATCACCACTTCCACCAAATTTAATAATATTTAGAAAATTCAACTACTTCGTTCTAACATTTTTCTTTAATCATAAAATTTTCCTATAATTTTTTCTTAACTATCGTTAGTGCAGTGTTGCATTTTGCCATTACCTTCACGTTCCGCCATTAAATCTCGTAGACGCGCGCGTATCTTCCGGCGTTCTTCGTATGTAGTGGCCTGTTCAAGCTGTGAGTGAGTGGTTTTGAAGATGTGAGGCAAATTTCAATTTTTTTAATTTCGATATTTTCAAATACATATCTACTTATGTAATTTCAAAAGATTTTTTTTTGTGTACATGTTTTATATAAAGCTGGTTAACTTACCAATTCCTTTAAAATTTCTTCGTCCCAGATCTCCTCGATATCACAAGTTTTACGGGTAACTGGTGTTGAAGAGCTTCCAGACTTGGTCGTTTTCGTTATACGAGTGGTTTTTAACTGTAATTAATGAAAGGTCATAATAAAAAAATGAATTTGTACAGGCTTTAAAAAATATACATAAATATGTACATACATACATACATGTACACAAGTACACATATAAAATTGGATTTAACTATGTACAGACATACATATATATATAGTATATTAGACTGATTCAGAAAAATATACTAATTATTTTTTTTAAACCCCCTCTTCAATACCTCCGGGGGTTGTCCAAAATATGCCTGTTAAAAGCGCAACCCTTAATATTAAGTTTAAAAGGTAGCGCACATTTTCATAGGGTAATCTGAAGGTTGACCCCTGTGCGACACGCCTTAACCAACTCCAATCGGGGCCAATCCGGTCCGGGGATTTTCGGGATGTCGTTATCACAATTCCGGGATCCCGGGATTAGACCCAGGATTTAGATGTTCATTACTTTTCAACAACTTAAATCGAAAAAAATGCTTCTTTTGTTTGAGAAGCTCTTCTACCATAAAAAAAATAAAAAATAAATAAATGGGTTTGAAACCAACGTTTTTATTTAAAGTGGCGTTTTTATTTTTTCTCGCTGACGTCAGGATTTATTTTAAAGAACTTTGTAATTTCAAAGATGTGATTGATTCCAAAAATTCGTTAAAAAATTCAATGCAATGTAAAATAAAAATATGGGTACTAAATGCAAGAGCAAATTTCTTTAGAATTTAAAAAAATACAATTTTTCGGATTCACACGGACGAATAGGTGATGTTTTAAGCTGATCAAGTTAGAAGGACGAAATTCAAGGATGTTATCGAGTTTATTTAAGTTGCGAAATTTCAAGGACATTTTCAATACTTACCAGTCCCTCTGCACCAAAAATTTGAATCTGTTTAAATTTGACAGGATTTCCTCTTTAATTTAATACCCATAATTCTTCCCTGAGCACATTTCTCTGAATTTTGTAAATTTTTGCACACCCCAATTTTTAGCACCTTGCTAAAAAAATATCTCATCATAATTGTTGACTCTCATAAAGTAATACATCTCATCATAAAAAAAAAAAAAAATATTTTAAAAATAGTTCTTGAAAAACGCCCATTTTTTTAACCATGTTTTTTATAGAGAATTAAACAAGGATTATGATGGAGTAATTTTAAATCCCTAATTTAATGGTCTTTACTATGCAAATCAACTTCAAAAAGTTCAACTGTTAATAGCTAAGTTTGCTTTAAGACAATCATGACCATCTTTAGCTTAAAAACGACGTTAAGATGAAGTCTCTACGACTAGCAGAACCCCAGATATAACGATTTTAAGAATTACATGATTAGTTAGAATCACGAATAAATCCAAACTTTGACAGATCATATCTCCGAATAAAAAAAATTCAAAAAAATTTCCTCGAAGAAACTTGAAGCGAATCAAAAGTGTTACACCAAATTTGGTGCCCGATATGAAAAAGAATGCCTCATATACATATATGTATTTATAAAAAGTAAGTACTTTTTTGAAGCAGACATCTTTAAATTTATGGGATTTAACGGCAATAAAAGCTTGTAAATGAGGCCACCAGCACCCGGAAGTTAATGGAAGACGAGCAAAGGCGTATGCACTCATTTTGCGAAAATAAAAAGAAATGTACACATATGGGCAATTCTCACAAACTTCGAATTTTTTTGTGAAAAAAATTATTATCATTTTTTTTACTCCTGAGCACATGTATGAAATTTTTAGTATACGTTCCTTTAGCTACTAGAATACAACATCCAACGTGGTGCAATATTTTAAAGCAACGCCCCATACGTTTTTAACGTTTTTTACGCGTTTGTTTTTTAGAAATCGAAAGTGGGCGTAATTTTAGTCCGATTTCGAAAATTTTCAAAATATAATGCCAAGGTCAATGCTTGCACTGAGTTTGGTACAGATTGATAAATCAATTACCGAGATACACATACAGTGAACCAAATTTTTACCAAAGCAAAATGCAAATTTTAAGTATCTTGGACTAACCGTTGGTTTTCGGCAATTTTTTTTTTATTGGCGGTACACCGCATTTTGTTCATATAAACAAAAATTGCGAACATAAATTGCCAAAAATCAACGGTAAGTTCTAGCATCTACAGCTCTTGCTCTTTCATTTATCATCTCATTTTCGAAAATCGAACGAACGGTGCAGATTTGATGACATGCACAAAAAATGTCTTTGGGTATTATAAAAATTAATTTAAAAGCAATATTAACAAAAATATAACGATGAAAATTTATGTCACGTCACGCCACGTCACGTCACGTTTCACACTTGGGGTTGTAAAAGAGAATTGAAACAAAACTCTAAAAACAACTAGAATTGCTCCAAATCATATTAAAATAAGTTTCATGAAAATAGCCATCCACAATTCGCAGAGTTTTGCGATTTTGTAAGAAAAGAAAAAATCAACTTCCATTTTTTGTCACGTAACGACACTCCCTTTAAATTTTTATATTTCAGGACCAAGCAGTTGGATTGATTTCATTTTTCGGTTAAATATAGAGCTAATTATGTGCTATACAATGGCCCAAAAAAGTTAAAGAAAACAAATGGTATTCCTTTTTTGTATCACATTGAAATCGTACGACTGTCACGTGCGCCACCATGGGAATGCCCATATGTATGTAACCTGATGTTTGTTAATAAACCAGCGAAAATTATGTGTCCGAATAAAAACTGTCGAGTCATGCGAAAGTTCAAACTAAGAATTGGCCCTTATATTTAATAGAAAAGTATTAATTCACTGTGTCAATGAAATCAGATGAAAATTTTTGTACTTATTTATACACTTCTATGTACATATGTATGTACATGCATACATCGCAAAATATATGCAGTCTCAAAAAGTTTTTAGAAATATTAAATTTTTATTCAGCAGATTATATATTGTTTTTTTTTTTTAATGCAAAAAACTACTAAAGCTTAGTACCTTTTCATGAAATTGGCAAAGCGAGATAGCAATTGTGCTGTATTACAATAAAATGGCCATGCTTTCACTTAAAAAATCAACGCAATTATTTAAAAAGATCTTCTGCTTCTCCCACAATAAATTTAAATATGTACATACATAGCTCATGAACTGTTCGAGAAATTAAAATTTAACATTTCCACACATAAATGCAGCAACTATTACGAATTTTACCTTTTTTGGTAACAACAATCGGTCGAACACCAATCAGCCAACCAAGCGAGCGGCCACATGGCTAAAATGCCTTTCCTCTTTCTCTATTTTTATTTATTTCTGTCTGTCGTAAAGCTTTCTACGTTTTCAAATTTTTCAAAAAAAAAAAACAGAAAGAAATAACAAATAGCCACAACACGCGTATCTATTTTTGGATATACATACATATGCACATATGTAAATCATTTTCAATACGTTCAAGATAAATGGTAAATGCGCATACATGAAGACGAAGGATGCGAAGTTGTACAAATGTACATACATACATACATACATACGTGTATACATAACAACAAAATAAACAAAATGTTTCAAAGAATATGCGGAGCAATGCCAACAAACTCTGTGCATTAGATCGTACCACCTTTCAAGCAAACAAACCAAAGTTCGCCGTACGCTGCTGAGTCGTAAGTGTTTTTGCAAGGCAATTTCGAAAAAAAAAAAATTTACCAAACCTTTTAAATTTTTCAGTAACATCTAAATAGTTGTATTGGAATAAATGAAATAGCATTTCCTTAGCAAAAGTTTAATATTTTTAGTGAGTTTCAATTAAATGAACTGATAAGAACTGAGATCTGGTGGCTAAGCTATAAAATGGGGTACTTGAGGTCAATGAATTCGAAACAAACAAATGTTTCCAATAACATCATATCGATCACACTTTGAGATCAGATTGCAAATGCCGAAGTTATGACGAAAAATTTAAAAAGACGATCCCTACGTTCGGCTAAAAAAATACTTCGAAATTGTCTTGGAAAAATACTGTATATAGATTACATAGTGTACAGCAAACTTTTTTTCTGGTCCATAGTGTACAGCAAACTTTTTTTCTGGTCCATAGTGTACAGCAAACTTTTTTTCTGGTCCGGTCTAATGTGCATACATATGTATGTGGGGCCTTCCATACCAAAATGGACGGTGTTCACACTTCATGTGTTTGATTTGTTTCAAATTTTTAGGGTTGATGGATAAAAATAAATAATATAAAAATATGAAATTTTAACTTGATTAATACATATTTAAAAACTTTACGGCACAAAAACAAAAACAAATCGATTTAATAGTTCTCCAAATATCTCGAGAACGGAGCGAGGAAAAAATTTGCAAAAATCACACATACACACATCGAAATTCTCTATGAAAAGAAATATTTAAAAAATTTTTTTTCTTGAAAAATTTTTCACATACAAATTTTTTTATTAAAAAAAAATTTGTTTTTGAAAATACGCCATCTAAAAAAATTTAAAAAAATCACAATGGACTCTACAATGCAGTCTACAATAACTTGAGTTATGATTTTTTTACACCGAAGTTGAGTAAAATGAGTACATTACAAATTTAAAAATTGTTTAAAGTTTTTTTGAAACTTTTTTGAGCATGCAGTTTTGTAGCCCATTAAATTTCAGTATATCTAATAAAAAGCGAGTTTTAAGGTATGGAAGAAAATGGGGAAAACCGTTTTCAAAGAAAGTTAAAAAAAAAACTTAACGCCAGTTTTGCCATCGCTTAAAATTTGCACTTTAAAAATTCTATAAAAAAAATTTAAAAATTTTTAAATTTGTAATGTACTCATTTTACTCAACTTCGGTGTAAAAAATTCATAGCTCAAATTATTGTATAGTGCACCCCATAATTCTATACGTAAATATTGCGCAATACTCAGAGCAACCATTGTGACTTTTTCATTTTTTTTTTTGAGATGGCGTATTTTCAAAAACTAATTTTTTTACCAAAATATTTTTATGAGAAAAAATTAAAAAAAAAAAAATTAAAAAAAAAAAATTTTATTTATTGTTTTTTTTTCATAGAGAATTTTGATGTGTGTATGTGTAATTTTTTTTTCAAATT
>NW_016165632.1:24062-26889 GCF_001687245.7 Rhagoletis zephyria | reverse complement strand
AATATTATATTATGAATTGGACGGTGTATGTGTGCGTGTTTGTAGATTTTTATTTTTTGTGAGTGGCATAAAATGGCTAAAAGCATATTTAAAAAGTTTTAAAAGGTGAATGCTTACAAAACTTCGATTTTGTACAGTTCTACAGGGCGAGGAGGAGTTTTGCATTCATAACACACATAGGAGGAGCAAATTTTTTCATAATTGCGCTTATTTGTTTTAGCGGAGCTTCTTTATGAATGCAAACTTTTTTTCTTTATCAAATTAAACTTTTAAAATAGCCAATAATTTTTCTGAATGGTTTTTTGTAGTTGTTATTAATTTCGTGTTTTGTTTTTTTAAAGTCGTAATTTTCTATGNATGTTTAAAATATTTTCACAAAAAATCACTTTGTTGTTGCACCTGATGCGTTAATTGGAAAATCTTGTTTGTGGCGCATTTTTAGTGGCAGGAATATTATATTATGAATTGGACGGTGTATGTGTGCGTGTTTGTAGATTTATATTTTTTGTGCGTATTTAGTTTATGATCTGCTATAAAATCGACGCGACTATTGAGTGGCGGCCGACATAAAATGGCTAAAAGCATATTTAAAAAGTTTTAAAAGGTGAATGCTTACAAAACTTCGATTTTGTACTGTAGGACTGTAGGCGAGGAGGAGTTTTGCATTCATAACACACATACAGTGAGGAGCAAATTTTTTCATAATTGCGCTTATTTGTTTTAGCGGAGCTTCTTTATGAATGTAAACTTTTTTTCTTTATCAAAATAAACTTTTAAAATAGCCAAAAATTTTTCTGAATGGTTGTAAACTTTTTTTGTAGTTGTTATTAATTTCGTGTTTTGTTTTTTTAAAGTCGTAATTTTCTATAAAGTGATAGTAAATGTGTTCATTTTAGTACCGCAACGAAGTATGTACATGTAGTAGGGTGTTCCAAAAATGCATAGTAAAATTAAATAAAATAATTTTTTTTTTGTTTTGATTCAAATTTTAGATATGCCGTTTTATAGACCATTAAATTTTAATATAATAAAGTGCAAGGTGCAAGTGGCTAAAAGTTCTCGTTGATTTTTAATAATACATATAACAAATGCTTTTAGCGAAAAAAATTATCAAAAATCAACCCGATCTCTTAGCCACTTGCAAATTGCATTTATCATACTAAAATTTAATGATCTATTAAACTGCATACCCAACCTTTTTTAGAAACTAAAAAATTTTTTATTTTTATTTTGGTGAAATTTTTTTTTAAACATTCCATATTTTTTTTTGTGAATTTTTTCCTCGTTTCCGGGGAACACTACTCGTTCAACTCGTTTTTATTATGTAACATTTATAACCTGGAACAGGAGAATCGATTTTCTTCAAAATTGCTACTTTTTCTGCACTTTGCGAAAAAAAAAATGAATAAAAACAAACAAAAATTTGAAAATCGGTCTCTTGAAAATTTTATTAGCTTTCATTTAAAAAAACTGATAATCAAATTGAGTGAAAAATGAAGGCTTCAGCGAATTGTGAACACTAAATGCCAGTTTTGAACCACTGTGCGCTGGGCTTTGAAGTTCCTCACATATTTTAAAAGTGGAAAATATTTTTTCTTTGCTATAAAATCGTTAAAAATTAATATTTTTCCATCGAATAAGAGTATTTCCATTCAGAAATCTTCAAAATAATATAATACATATTTTGGTCGTCTTATTATAATTTATACGTTGATTCTGAGCTGCAGTCGATTGGAAAAAACCCAATAATACCTGAAGATGTCTTCGAAATATCGACATCAATAAATGTAAATTTAAGTTAAACTACTCCAATTTATCTTATGACCGGCCTGAAGCTCAGCAGCAACGTATAAAGTACATATTTAACTTTAGAATTTTACTAAATATTTTTTAATAACGTGCGTGAAGTGGTTACGAACACATAAAATAACACATTTATGCATATAAGAAATAAAATTATCGGTTATGAAGACGTACTTAGTTGGTACAATTCGAAAGCTAAATATGTAACATAATTTAAATTTTTTGCAGATTTATAAACGCAATTCTTTTAATTGGAGCAAAAATATTCTTTCACAAAAAAATTTATTTTTTTCCATGTAAAATATATGGAAACTTCAAATCACCGGCGCCACGGTTAAATATTCAATTCAATTTCAAATTAAAAAATTCGGGTCTGGTTAATGTTGATGTTCCTCAGTTGTTCGTGTGGCTGAAAAAAAAAAAAAAATTGGAGCACACTTACCTACCTATTAAAAGATATCTTCTTTATAAAAAATGTATCATAAAAAGTTAGTAAATCGAAGCCCATACCTACATATGTATGTACATAAAAGATCAGTGGCTTCCAAGAGCTTTATGAAAATTCCGCTTGAGATTTTCGATCTCATAAAAAGTACATTATTTTTATTCTTCACAATAAAGCCATACATTTCATATCAATCAAAAGGGGAGCATTAATAAATTAATAAAAAGCTTCCACTTTAAGGATCTCCCTTGATCCTCTTCAATATTGACTGCTGTAAAGCGTTTTTCGCTTTCCTGTTTATCATGATATTCGCCAATCTGTGTTAATTGGTTGGCTAGGCAATTGACCACGTGACGTGATTCACTTAACGCTATAATGTTGGTATTGACCGACAAAAAAAAAAAAATTGATTAACACGTGATGTGTGTAGTTATAAGCTGTTTGCCATAAAGCGGTGCGTAAAAAATTTGAGTGCTGATGACCTTGAGTTAATTAAAAATAACAATATTTTTTTTCGAATAAATTATAATAAAGTATCGCTTTTGTCTTTTAAATTTTAATAAAAATTACTTTTTTTTT
>NW_016165632.1:11397-24037 GCF_001687245.7 Rhagoletis zephyria | reverse complement strand
AAAATATCGCATTAACTTTGAAAAATTGCAAATATGTCCCATGTAATGAGCTTACTGCAAGCACCACTACATCTACAACAACACCAATGAATACCTACCACCAATGTGAGTCTAGAAAATAAACTGGCCGCATTCAGCAAACAGGTAAAAGTAGATAATAATCATAAAAAAGAACCAAGGAGTACAACCTAATAACAGTAACAGCAACAGGCAATAATAAATTGAGTGAAGAGGGAAGTGTTGCTGCTATAAAGGAGCTTAGTAAGGCCATTGCCAACACACATTTGTGAGCAGAGAGCAAAAAAAAGCTAAAAGAACAAGCGCTTTAACACAGGCATAGACAGAGGATAGAGAGCAGGTGCATCAACAGAAATTGGAATTATGTGATAAACACGAAGGCGAACTTAAAGGTGCACGCGTGCGAAATATAAGTATGGTAAGCTTTGACTTTTGTTGAAGAGTAGCAAGGGAAAAAGGTAAAGTTTTGATGTTGATGGCAGAGAGAGAGGAGTGCCCGGTAGAAGGAGGATCCAAAACAACATTTAATGTACTGTTTGAGAATTGCATAAGTAAAATAAAGAAGTGAGATAAAAAGCAAAAGCCGCAAATTGTTCAAACCAACTGATGTTGCATACTTAAGGGCGTAATTTATGACCCTTGCTACTTTATTTAGTTTGGTCAAAGCGCTGCCTGCACAACAAATGAACACATTTGGGGTGTTCACAGTTCGTTCCAAATAGTGTCTGAAAATGTTGACGTCTACATTTTAAGACGTTTTCTAACCGTAAAATCTGTGGTGTTGTTGTTTCCCATACAAAATTGGAAAACGACGCCGTCTACATTTTGTCACACTCAAAGGTATGTTTTTTACGTGTCTACATTTTGCAACCTCGCAGCAGGGTTGCATTATGGCAATACTAATCACATTTTTTTTATTTATTGGGCAAGTTTTCTGTATTTGCATTTAATTTGAGCGCAATTTCTGATGAAAAGAAACAAATCAAGAAAAAGAAATAACAAATATTAGGAATTGGTAAATAAGTTAAATAACTACAACTTTCCAGAAACAAAATCGAAAGGCGACATATAAAAAATGCACGCAAAGAAGAAATGTGTGGCAACACCAGCAAAGTTTTGAGACGATTTTGCGACGACTGCTAGAAAGGGGTGCTCACAGTTTGATGCTAAAGATGTCTCAAAATGTAAACGTCTACATTTTCAGACACAATTTGGAACGAACTCTGAACACCCCAATTCTTCTTCAATGTTAAGATAAGCGCAGTAAGTGGGTAACTATAGCAAGCGCAAGTCTTCGCATTAAAGAAGCTCAGCAAAAAAAGTGCGCGGCAGCGAGCTGATGTAGACGCACAACTTTTTACTTTAATTATTTTCTTTCGCACACACAAGCCATTTCTCAATTTCTCTTTCCTTTTTTCCGTTTACTTGCTTTACTTGCTTTATTTGCTTTAATGTGTCGCTTATCCGTTCATGCAGTCAACGGAAAGACAATACTTTCTGACCACAATGTCGCGTTATAATGCTTTTGTATACACTCTTTATGCGCACGCTTCACCGCTTCACCGCTTCACTGTACTTTGTACGACTACATATAATACTTTCATTTATTCTTTTCCCACACCCTTTGTTATGTTAATTCTCTAGCAAAATTGAAGAAAAGCGCGGAAGTGTTAGAGTACAATAATATTCTTTGACTTTCTTTTCTAGGCGGGCAACATCCGGTTGAATTGTGTTGCTGTCATAACAAAAGCTTTTATTTTCATTTCAAAGCCCTGGCGACTTTCATCATCTTGGCTAGCGGGGGCACTTCATCTCCTACACTCAGTGCGCACGGTATTTGCGACTTACTTCCACACTCCGCTTTTTGATTTCCGTCTTCCGCATTCACTTCCACTTATCAAACATCGTTAGTGGTCGCTCAACAACTACCGCCTCACCGTTGCAGTTTCGAAGCTTGGTGACAGCGGCACACTGGCAATTGGCTTATCTCTCTGTGTCAATCAATTGATGCCATTTAATCCGACAGCTGTTGCCGCCACTTGGGCACTCCTGTCATTCGCTCCACTGCTGTCAGTTACGCTCGCCACATTTACCGACGCCGTCGTCGTCGTTGCCTGCTGTCCTTTGCGATTGTAATGCAATTTTTTTGTTATACCTTTGGCTGCCTTTGTTAGTAGCTTTCGTCAGCTTGAAGCTTCTAAAATTTACACTCACCGCCGTTGCTGGCTGCAGCAGTTTGGCTTTTGTTTTTCTCCCCGTCAACGCCTTTGTTTACCTACTTTCATTCGCTGTTTCTACAGCTTAGCGTTGGTTGGTTCTTTGTTGATTTTGCGTTTAATGGAAAATGGTATTGAAAGTTTATTGCCCACTTATGCGCACCTGCCTAGTCGATACTCGTACGCAGCGCTCATTTCATTTTTCACTTAATTTCCCCTCGTCCTTGCTGTGGTGAAGGATCACTTTAATGATTAGTATCCTAAGTAAATTTTCTAACTTGTTGATAGCAATCAATCGGTCGGCTTAGAGAATGGTTACATTTTGTAACTGACTTCAAATGAATTTGCGCTTAACCGAAGTGGTTGAAAGTTTGTAGAGGAGTTATCGTTGTTGCACCCCGTTTTTGTGCTTTCAAAAGATTGTGTTATCTTTTAATTTACGAAATTATTTTTGTTGGAAATAATATTTAATTACGAGTTTGATGGTGGCTTAGTAATACAGACAAATGCGAAACAGTTCGTGATAAATTGGCTTTGAAGCCAAATAACTCGAAATATTTTGAAGATTTTTCTCTAATAGAGCGTTTCCACCAAAAGGTCAACTGCAGTTAATAAGAGCTTTATTCAGCGTTTCATGTGCTGTTTGGTTGGTTGTAGTGTTTCCTAGCTGCTATCTGGGTTCAACTAGCACTTTCTGCGCCATTCTGGAGCACTTCTTACCGATAAATCAAATTATCGTAAACGGTTCACCTGGACCAAAGTTATCCTGCAACATATATATCAAAATATTCCAAAGAATTGATTACACCCAAATCGGTGAAACATAGAAGTAACGCATACGAAAATCGTTTACCGTTGATTTTGTTGTAAAGATACTTGGTGTCGTTGGGTCATTTTATTCAAATTAGACCGAAAAGTCTAACCTGCGGTTAATCCGGTTTTTCCACAACTTGAAAACCGGTTTTTTTAAATTGAAAATTGTCGAATAACATGAAAACCGGTTTTGGAAAAAGGCGAATAATCGAACACCCTAGTAGATACCGTAACTCGATAAAATAGAGCAGGCGACTTACAACATATAGTACCAAAAATTATGCCTAAAAATATACAACGCCTCCAGGAAAACAACATATCCAGATTGCTTACGATCTTATACTGAACCGTTCCCGTTCTCGAGTTGCATATCTTTAGGCACATAAGTTATTAATTAGAGATTTTACCGATAGACACTCAGCGTAGCGATTTCTAGAATGCCACCCAAGGTTTTTCAAAACGATCCGAATAAAGAAAGGTTTAATTCCTATGGAAGCATTGCATAGTTTTAGGCGTGACTTCTATTTATTTATAGATTTTGGTCAATATAAATTTACAGACTCAACTACAAAATTCAGCGCATGAAAATTTCTTAACTTTTGCGCCTAAACCCATGACGAAAAACCCTACCAAGTACGTGACAACTATGAAATATTGTTTATATACATATATAGTATATCTAAAATTAGAAACGGTTTTTTCTAAAAGCGGTCACCCTTCGGTTGGCAATGGCAAACCCCCGAGTTGGTTTCTGCCTTGAAAAGCTAAGCCGGGTCCACCACAATCAACTCAACTTTTGTTTAGATGTTAGTGGGCGTGTCTTTCGAATTACGCCCATATCTTGATATTTCATAAAACTTGTGTATAAGTTAATTAAATTCGACTTTTCAAATGCTTGGCAAATCATTTGACAAGCATTTTAAAACTAAAAACTTAAATCTATTTCGCCTGATATTGTTTTACGCAAGTATTTCAATGAACTAATGAACTAAGTTGATTTTGATTGTTCAAACACGTGGCAAACCTCCTAAATAAATATCAGAAATAAAGCCCTTTCAAACCGATTTCGATTGATACTCATATTTTAATAATTCATCGAACTTATTGAATAGTCTGAATGTAACTTTTTAAACACGTGGCAACCCTCTTCAAACATTCCAAATGTTCAAACTAAAGATTTCTTAAGATTATTTCGTTTGACTTCCGTATTTTTATTTTCCATATAATTTTTGTATTATACAATTAATTAAATTAGATCTTTTAAACAGGTGGCAGCCCTAACAAAAGTATTTTCAAGCTAATTAACTGATGAATTAGGTTGAATTTGATTTTTGAAACATGTGGCAACCCTGCTAAATATAGTTTAGAAATAAAGATTTTGTAAACCCTCCCCGATTGATGCCTATATTTTATGTAGGTATTCATTTAACTTATTAAACAATTTGAATTGAACTTTTTAAACAGTTGGCAACCCTGCACCAACACTTCAAAAATATTCTTACTGTTGAAACTAAAGATTTCTTAACGCTCTTTTGTTTGATATATTTTAATATTTTATGGTGTAAATATTTTCAAACTATCTACTACTTTCTGAATTCCCTTTCGTTTGGTACTCATATGTTGATAAACATTTCTCTTAACTAATTCCTTTAATTCAAATAGATAAAGTTACTCTAAAAACAGAGCTTTTCAAACCCATTGCGATTGATACCCATTTTGTAATAATTGATTTATTTTTTTTTAATAATTTAAATATAATTTTTTTGAAGGTGGCAACTCCATCCAATGAAGCCTTAATGCACATCTGCATTCCAATCCTTTGAAAATCGAGCGAACGGAACATCCCTTCGCGTATTATATTATGTACATATATACATATATAGTCTTAATGTTAACTTTTTTTGTTTTCAAGCGAAGGTTTCTTGTTTAGTAAAGATATTTTTACTGAGTTCAAGTCTTTCTACATTCAAATCCAATTCTTTAGACATCTCGTCCTTTCCTTTGCGGGGGCAATAAAGACGGATTCTTGTGAATTATAAATAATAGGCGAGACGCATAAATTTGTAGATTATAGCTTTGTTATTCAATTTAAGACTTCCAGAAGTACGCATGAAAATATTCCCCTGAAACGGGTAGGTCACATACAGACATACGTACATATTTTAGAGTTATCGCCTGTCGGAACATTTTCCGCACACTTTTTATGACATTTTCATTATTCAACAGCGTCATTGCTGTCAACAACGTCCGTTCAATTAAAGGCAATGCCGTTGACAAAGGTACACCGGATATGCATAAGGATATAAGTATGTTTATACATAGACACATTGATGGTAAATATACTTACATACATATATGTATGTACACACACGCATGCAGCAAGCATTGATAACTTTCATAATTTTAAGCGCACGCACAAATCTACCTCTGTATGTACATTAGGGCGGGTCGAAAATCTAATTTTTCTCAAAATCCCTTGGTAATAGTGAAAATATATTGTATCATGAAGTCAACAACACGCCTGCAAAATATTAGTGTTTTATTTTATTTGTAAGAGCCCGCGCATCGTTCGCCAAGTGACCCACAGCACACTAGTCGAATAAGACCAATTATTGTTAAAAATTCTGGGTTCAGTAAAAAGGGTTGGTGCATATTATTAGATAATGAATCCGTTAACGCAAAAGGTAAAATCAAATATCTTTTCTCGCAGCACTTTAGCTTATCGTTAATCTCAAACTTATCTATTTTCAAGAAAATTTTAATAGTTCTCTTGAAAATTGCACTGGCCTATAGTCAAAAGATGTAAAGAACAGTATTAATACTGCTGGCGTGCATTTAGGTCGCTGCTTCCAAATATTCGAATCTTTGTTTAATATTAGCTATAGTTTACGAATTTTTGCAAATATAGGAACAGTTTCGGTAGCTCTAATAAAAAAGCCATTATTTTCCATTATCGTAGAAACACTGAACAGGCACAACTTCTAGAAACACTAATTAGTTTACTTATGTTTATGCATACTATATAAAAATTGCAAATATAAAAAAATTACAAAAAATGTAGTTCAAAATTTTTTTATTTTAAAATAATTTGTTTATAATCTGAACGATTTTCATCATATTATTATAATAAATCAGTAACAGTAAGTCTCGCATTCAATTTGGTAATTACTATGTGCAGATCGAGTAACATTTACCAATGTTATATCGAAAGACTTAAGCGGATCTCCAGTTTTTTTCTAACTAAATTTCTCTTCAATTGTATAAATAACTTTTAAATGAAAGAACCGAATTACAGAAAAGTGTGTCAGGGAGTGACTTGTTTCGTTGAAGCTGAATGCGAAGCAATATCGTCCAGTTGGAGAGTGCTCAAAAGTATTTCCCAGGATATGATAAAGACGATTGCATTTACCTACAGTCACTTTTTCACATAATAGAATTACCTTAAATATTTATGGATATCTAAACACTTATTGCTCGTCCCCTACTTTCATATAACGGCAAATTTAGGAACCGCGAAAAATGTGCTTCTTCGGTGACTAATGAAACCATTCCGCACCAATTTTCAAGAGCGTGGTATAAAGACAGGTTCGTAGATACATACATACATACATAGCCATAGAAAATTTTCCCGTTTGTCCATTCGACTGTCAGGCGCATGCTCATGTGCTTATACATACATCGGTATGTATGCTTATGGATCGAACGTTTGCTTGAAAGCAACGTTGACAAAGGCTATGACAGTTTTAACACCACAAACAAAATGATTGATTACGAAATTAAATTGCAAGGAAAATATGCGCAAGCACATGCAATCACATTGAAAGCAAAAACACAAAAAAAGAAATACATACTCGCACAATAGATTAGTACAGTAGGGGTGTTGTGTCACTGGGTTTTGCTACACAAAATTTAAAGAACGAGAAAAAAGAGTCAAACTATTGTATTAGGAAGGCTAATGTGTAACAAAAGGATTTCATTCACTCATCGCAGCAGTGTATTAGGTATACACATATATACATACGTATGAACAAATGTGTTCATGTATGCATGCGAGTATTTACATATTACTACGATTAATTCAGGCAACGCTGCACTGTGTATAATAATGTATGAAGTGTGACATGGCGTATGAGTGACATGTGATTGTTTCCATTTTGCGTGTTAATAACTAAGAGCGCAAAAGCGCGCAGGCAAACAAATATGTACTTACGTCTATATGCAATTTAATAAATATTACTTGACAGAAATATAATGAAACAATTTTCAATGGATAATTAAAATACAAGAGAAAAGGAAGATTTATTAATGCGCAGCAAATATTATAAAATAGGGAAAGAACGGTTTCGTAAGTATCGTATTGTTGTATGTTTTAAACTTTGAAAGCTTAAATAAATCTTTATAGAACTTGAAACCACAACCAACTAATTTTCAACACTACGAAAATTCATTATATGACTTTGATGGTAATTTGCTAACCCCTTAATATATTTTTTAGGCGTTTAAAGTTTACGACATACAACAATACGACACTTACGACACCGTTGTGAATACCCCAAATATGATATTTGAATTCAACCAACACACTATGGGGCCGCGGGCCACTTTTTGCGGCAACCAATCATAGGGATAACGTAAAGCTATACAATTTTGCAGGATAATTTGTAATGCAATTACTTATGGCCACTTTTCCAAAATTTTTTATGCTCCTTGCCCTTTTAAAATGTCCTGAAATTCGGACACATTCGCGACTTTGATATAAAACAAAAATAAAAATTACAAGTTGACCAACTTTTCTGCCCGGGACCTCCAGAGGGCAGGGTAGCTCTTAGCATCAAATTTTCGTATTGAATATTAAAACTATTGAATATCGGTGGCTCATCTTTCTTTTCGGTTCCCTCTATCCTTAGATTTTTCAGTGATAAGCAAAATGGCGTTAAAATTGGTATTTAATATAATACTAGTATCGCCCCGTTATCGAAACTCGAGCACTTCACTTTTTTCACACACTTTTTCATTTTGCCTGGGAAGTTGTTTAGGTCCATCAGCACCCGTTGATCGTCTAGGTCACTTATATTGTTTGGTGGAGTAATATACATTCTGTTAAATAATTTTAAAATTCAAAGATGGTGAAACCAAAGCAGGCATTCATAGGCTTATACAGAAATTGGAATAACTCGACTCCTGCGCCACCTACCGGAAACTCAAACAAAATGCGAACCTCCACAATCATTTTTCTCCATGAGTGTACGATTAATTTCATATGACTCAATACCAGGTTCCAGTACTCTACCATGAACACTTACAGAGATATGCAGTATGAAAAATTCGGTTTGTATAGCCCCAACTTTTTCATGAATATGCGATTGATTTCATATATGTATCTCCTGTCTATATTTAGACCTGATCACGTGGTTGTAGCTTTTTCTTAAATTTTTATTTTTAGAATTTTACTTTGAAGGTGTAATTGTCCTTAAGTTTGCATTTGTTCGTTTTTGGCTTAAAATTCCTTAAATATATATTATCTATGGCGTTAACTAATACAAGTAGTCATCTCAGTTAGAAAAAATTTAGTTTTATCTAACTCCACATCTGTAATTAATTTAGTAAACTCCGAAATGATCATAATTTTGGGAAATACCTATTAAAAAAGAATGATGACTGTTGTGTCTTAGGTTAACAGGTAGCCTGCGTAGATACGAACAATCTGTCCGTTGTGATGCCCTTAAGAGGGGAGAGAGAAAAGGACGGCAGGGAGATCGGCGAGGGTAGGGAAAGAGAATGATGTCCATTCTCGAAAGCTTATCGGTAGGGTGAAACAATTGGAACCCCAAGATGCTTAAATTTTAGGCTGGCAAAGGCAGGGAACCAGAAGAATTTTGCCACCTTGCCCCAAGGTCTTCGCATAGCGCTCGCTAAGCTGACTAATTGCTCATCTGTTCAGAACCAGACCACACGAGATCAGGGGAGCCCCCAGACCCTCTCTATGCGGAAGTAATTCTTCACTGGTTTCCCGTCTTCCCAGCTCACCGGCCATGCAGTTTGCAGTAATTTCGCTGTGACCTGAACCCAAATAAGCTCAATAGCTAAGTAATCCGATTCGGTCCATAAGGAAGTCAGACACTCTTTCACCGTTCTCGAACGCACCGTCAAGGAGCCAATAGCCTTGATATCCGCTTGGCTGTCGGAATAAGTATTCACCTCCTTTAAAGGGGTTGCACTAGAGAGCAACCAATTCGTGGCTTACTTCGACCGATTTGTTTCTGTATCTTTTGTCACTTTTCAATAGTCAGTTGTCATTTGTCACTAGTTACAAATAATTTCCTGTTAGCCATTTATTATTTGTCACTAGTCATTTAGTCATTCATAATTTGCTAATTATAATCTGAAATATTTAAGATTTTCCATGTCAGACATCACTTAACACTACTTAGTTGCTTTTTAATTGTTCTTTTTTTTTTAAATTTTATACTTTGCAAATTTCATGTGAATGCAAATATTTAACTTTTTTCTCTTTATTTAAAACTCCCCACTCCACCTACATAATCTCTTACACTTCATTTCACTTACCAAATGCAATTTTCATTATTTATACGCAGGCGATTCTGGCTTTCAGCGACGCAACCATACCCTCTTTCATCCACATTTTAATTAATTAATTTACTTATCATCACCTGCCAGGCAGTAAACAGCTTGGCATATTTGCCTTTAATTTTCCAGCGATAGTGTCTGCGGTAGTCTGGCATAATGGAGTTTCAAGAATTTACGTTTTTTCGTTTGACATAAAAAGCTGCGTTTTTCCTTCATTTTTAAAATTCAAACAGAGCGAGTACGTATAGCTGGGTCTGCTAAGATATGCTGAAACAAGTTAAAGCTCGCTGAAGGTACTCGTAACACTTGCAATGCATTTGTGTTTCAGTTTGAATAAAGGAATTAAAATTCAAAGGATCTGGCCACGTTTACAGCGAAAGATCAAAAGACCTGCGATCACAGAAACAACATTAGGCTCCTTATGGAGCAAAGTTCAGGTGATCCAGGAGAATGTTTCGTAGTTTAAATCAGACCTTTCTTTGTTACCCAGTCCAGGTTCCCTATATGTATGTATCGTTATTCGTTATTCAAACAAGACTTGAAGATGACAATTTTAGTCCCAGGTGCACGGCAGCACAGAAATATTAATTAAACCCTTTTTCATGTTAATTCATTCGCGATCTACTTTTTGCATAATGGCATGGCAATACTTTCCATTTCCATTTCTTATGCCAATGATAAGCACTCAGTTTGCACCAGTTGGCATCTGTAACTAATGAACTGTGAAAAATCAACTTCATTATAGTAAAGCTGATTAAAGTAGACAAATAGAATTGATACTTGAGGGGGGAAAAAACGCAAAGAGTGGTGAATAAGTGATTAAAACTTAAGTGCATCAACTAGTTGGAACGACGGCAGTAGCAGCAGCAGCAGCAGCAGGCGCGGTAGCAACAGGTGCCAGAACAATGAAAGCAATCAAGCGCTTGTCGGTTGTCGGCATAAATCTGTGCGAAAATTCAATGAGCTGCAGTGGTTTGTATTCTGCATACCTTTCCGCCTACCTATCCTCTTCTCGCTGCTATGCTTTGCGCCCTATCTAGACTAGCAGCTGAAAATTCTCAGCATTCGAAAGCAAACGGGGAAATTTCTATGGGCTTACCTTTCATTCATTTTTGCCATTTTCATTTTTATTTTTATTTATTTTTTCGCTTTTTCAGTTTTGCTTTATTCCTATTGTTGGCATGCATTTTGTTTTTGCACCATTGTTTACTGCCGACGTAGCAAGTTCATTGCAGTGCAAATTGAGTGCGAAGAGATATGAAATTATGTTGCTGCGCGCGACCAGGTAAAGCTGTAGTGCGGCGGGTAAGCAAATACAAGTAGTTAGTAGACAACAGTAGCGCCGTAGTTATTCAATGCCTACTGCTCTTCCTCCCCGCGAATCGCCAAGGTGCAAACCATTTACCTGGCGGTGGTGGTGCTGCTGCTGCTACATTACTTAGCTGCCTGCTCTTTTCCCTATTTGCCACTAATACATTGCCTTTGTATTGTTTTCGCCTTTTGTTTGTCTTCTTCTTCCTTTTTTACGTTTTTTCCCCACACACACACACACACACACACACACACACACACAACTACAATGTTTCGCTGCAACAGGAATTTTTCTTGCGCTCAAATGAACTCAATGCCGTAGTAGCTATGTATGTATGTATGTACATATCTATGTATATGTAAACACGACCAGGCTGCAAGGCTATGTGCTCAGCAAGCTTGCATCAGAACGCCGGAATGCTGTGATGCATGAATTGCATGTGCGTCTACTTCGTTGGCATTAGCGTAGATTAAACGCTCGCACGCATGGCCACATACACACGCGCACCGCTCTGAATAGCTGCAATTTGTCGAGCTTTGCGGGTTTTAAAAATATGAATGCGTGCATGAATTTCCTGGCAAGAAGGGGCCGTTAGGCCTCCTGCAGATAACTATTGTGGTTATAGGCAACTCACAAGCGTTTAGTTACATATGCATGTGTGTATGTGTTGGGCGTGTGCATGCATTTGTTCTCATCTATGTATGTATGTACTATGCACATGTGCAGAATCACAAAACTATATGCATGAGTGACGGCATTTTGCATTGCTTAATGATTTTCATACACACATTGTTGTTGTGCTAAGTGCCCTTTCACAGCTGTGTGGCCCCAGGGCGTATGAGTTACTTGAATGTTGAAAAAGTGCTTCTCAACTAATTAGTTGCCTTTCGTTGGAAGTTTGTGAGAAGTTTTGAGTGTGTTTTGAAATAGCTTAGCTATTTACATAAGGGTGGTCCAAAAATGCATGTGAAAAAGTNTCCATACGAGTGGGGCACGTGCGAAATGCGGATTTTCCCAGTTGCAGTACTGCAGTAACTCGACACCTTCCTCACCAACCGCTCTGTCCATGAGCTTCTTAATGTAACTGCAAATAAAAGATGGAAATTTAAGAAAAAATACTATCACACCACACTCTTGTAGTATATTGGCTGGCGGGGTGCAATAGCGCCTTGCGAAATAAGCCCTTTAAGGCCTTATTACACTATTGAAAGTGAAATAAGGCCTTTATTTCAAAAAAGGCTTTATTACACTTCGAAAGTGAAATAAAGCCTTTATGAAAATTTACCCAATTGTGCAATAAAGCCTTATTTTTTTTTTTATTAAACATAAGTGACAACCAACTACCGATATGATTGGGGTTATCACGAAGATTTGATTTCCGGCTGTGCGTCCGCCCCCGCTCCCATCCGTGTCCGCCGGTTCGTGCGTCCGCGCACATCCGCGCCGCCGCCCGCGCCCGCGGCCCGCGCCCACGGCCATCCACCGGACCATTTTCACGATTTTAAGTAAATAATTGAAGAACACACGTGCATAATTTTTTATATTTATGATTTATTGTGATCAAAATTGTACTATTTTACATTAAATAGAACACATTTTTCTTAAAAACTAAACAACATATAATTATTTCTTCCTTGTTATTGTAATACAATAACATCGTCATCTTTATTCCCTGAGTAGTTTTAATTTTTTT
>NW_016165632.1:0-10634 GCF_001687245.7 Rhagoletis zephyria | reverse complement strand
AAAAAAAAATATTTCATGCCAAACATAAAACATTGAGGTGTAAATTTTGCATGAAAGAACCCCTTTGCTTTTTTATTATGTTATCTCAACGGCTGCTGTAGTGCAGAGCACATTGCGCTGCGGACCACAGCTATTACATTTTTTTAACATTCTAGTACTCTTATGTAGATAATCATTTTGGTGGCGAAAGAGCTACACTGCGACTGTACTTGTGGCCAGAATAGATCTATTTCTATTTTTTCAGCGGCAGATAAGGCTCTTCCTCTAATTTTATGTCAAACTCATACAAAAGCATGATGTCGCTGCCTCGTTCAAAAAATTCATGCCACCATCGACCAAGCGTTTTGATAATGAAGATAACAAATTGGAAGCTGAGGCCCGTAGCTCGTCGTTTTCAATGTGTTCAACACTTGTAGCTGAATAGTTGTGACTTAATAATAAAATTGTTTAAATTTCCATAGCTAGTGCTTCAGCTGGAAGATGGAGAGGCTTACAATAAGCGAAATTTAGCGGAAAGAATGAGATAAAATAAAAGTCCTTTAATTTGTTAGCAAATTATGAAGCATACTTTCAATAACACTCTTGTGAATGTGTATCGCCTACAAGGACGATGCAGCACTTTGGAAACTACCAAAGATTCCTTTTTGACCACAGGCTATTTATGTTCCTATTCCATTGCGTAATGTAAGCGTAATTTTCAGTCAACTATTGGTGGCCACCTCCGCTAAAGAATCAACAGGAGGACATAACATACATATATTAATACTGCAAGTATTTAAGTTTTCTTCCCGATTTTGTTTTTCGGCTTGCGAGAGAGGGATTTCTGGACATAGGTAGCATTTTTCATTGAAAGAACTTGAAATAAGAATGTTGTTTCTTTTGTTTCATTGAAAATCAAATTTCTGAGCTGTGATCTTTTCACTTCTCAAAAGAAACGCAAAATTAGTGTCCGCAGCAATATTGTGCTTTTACTTTCTGTGCAACATTTTCAATTCTTGTCAATAATGTTGCAACACAATTGCATTTCAAAAATATGCAACGAAGCAACCAACAGGCAAGGGGATAAATGCAACATTTCAGTTTGGAAAATATCGTCCTATTATCGCTTTGCACTTTCCTTAAAATTCGAATGGTTTTTATGATGAACTTATTATTTTTAATAAAAAAAAAAAAAACATTTAACGCAGCATTTCTTAATTGGTAACACTGCAAGTGCCTACCTCCGAATATCAACTACAGTGTCATTCAGGTGATCTTGTATGTACAAATAGCAAAATTCGCAGGAATTGGTTAAGCTGTTTAGAAGGAGACTTGTATACATACATATATACAAAAGACCTTTTTTTTTTTTGGTAAATTTACTCACCTTCTATGCTTATTCCATATGTTGAATACAATAAGTGCTAAGGCTACTAATATACCACAACTTGAAATTGTACACATACAGACAAATAATGGCAGCGATACATTGCGTAAGACGCGTCGTACAATTGTGCGATCCTGAGGTACCTGTAAATTAATGAAAGAAAATTTAGAAATGGAAATTTCAAAGTATTTATTTATTTATTATATTGAAGTCGGTTTTGTTTTTTTTTTTTAAATTACTTGGTCGTTTTTTCTTCTTTGCTTTCAACAACAGAAATAATTAGTTTATTAGTGAAATACAAATTAATGCTAAAGCAGTCCGAAGTCAGAACGCTGGAAGAGTGTGGCCTTTTTGTCGGATTGTCGGAGGTCAGAAAAAAGATTAAAAATTATTTTTTTTGACGAGAATACAAAAAAAAAACAGTTTAAAATAAAATCCAGAAAATCTGTAGTTCTCAGCTAACCTCCTTTTGAAATCGGCCTGCACTCACTACGCTGTGGCTGGAATGCAGAATTCGCCCACTCCCACTCCCCCTTTCCACTGCCATTCACGAAATCGTCCATTTCTTTCTATTTCTAATTTTCATAAATATTTTTGATTATCTCAAAAATGTACAGAAATAAGATTAGACATGGATTAGGCAAATATTAGAGACATGAGACACTTAACAGTAGAAGTTTTTATTTTTTGAATTTTGAATTGTGTCGTCAATGCAGAGGATCATCGATATTTAGCTTTTGGCTGGAAATTTATTCATTTTTAACCTGAGACCTATACCTAACGCTTTATTTGTCTCTACACTAGTTAATAATTCAAATATACCGGGCGTATACGTAACATTACAATTGGCAAATACTTCCAGGTAGAGATGGGCACGGGCCTAAATTTTCAGGCCCGGCCCGGCACGAGTGCAAAATTAACTTTCAAAAACACGCACGAGCCCGCACGTTAAGAATTTTAGCACGACGGGACACGTCCCAGCCCGGAAATAAAGAGCCAACTTTTATTGTATGTATACATATCGTCCCATTTCTGCCTTAACCTCGTATCTGCAATAGAGGTATTTTAGAAAGTGTAAGACAAAATATTTAATTTCTTCTCCTAGGATACAATAAACGCATTTTTACTTAGTATTTCTGGTTCCACTAACAGTAATGAGCACCCTCATTAAGTGTTTGCACTATTTTCAAATAGTGTGACGCTTAAACAGCTGTTATAAGTGGTAATATTAGTTTTCCCAAAAATTGTAGATACGTGGTTAATGCAGAAACGGGACGATATGTACATATTTTTAATTATGTGTTTATGTATGTATATTTACTTAAGCGAGTCAATTTTTTACATCAAAGATTTTTGTAATATATTTAGTATACCTTAGTGAATTAGTTCTTTAGTTCATATAGTTCATTTAAATAGTTCAATTGACGAATATATTTACACATCGACACCTGAGTGGGAGATCGACCTATCTTGGCAGCCAGTTCGAAAACGAAATCTCAACATATTTTCAATATATTTTCAGTTGAGATAGTTTTTAAACCAAATTCTGAAAAAGGCGTTCTTGAAAAGTTTTCTGAGATAGGGTATTTTCGAGCTTTCTGCTGAGCTGGGTCGATATTCCACTCATATTACTATTATACATACAAATGTATTACATACCAAACAAAAACTTTGGTAATTTGAATTTACATACTTACATAAAAAACGTACATAGTTAAATATGTTTTCGGATAAATAAAATTAAAGATTAAGCGATGAGAAATAGTAGTAGCGACAAATTTAGGTCAATGAAAATACCCAGCTAGTGAAGAAGTCCATTGAAATTAACTAGTTCATTTAGTTCAAGAACTACCCAAGCCTATTGCAGACAAATGCCCTCAGAAAGCAAATTTGCATTTTCCCAAAACTTAAGAATTTTTTCAAATGACAAACTTGAACTCCTTTTTGAGTCTGAAAAAAGCGCATAGCCCGACGCTAAATTCCATGCTTTTAAAGCAAAAAGTAAGTACATACAACGAATCTTATGCTGCAAGCAAAATCAATCAATCCTTCTGACTTTTGCCATTAAAGAAAAAATTTCACTGGAAAAGTGCAAACAAAACGAAAGAAGCAGAAGAAAACGAATTGGCACAAATTGGCATTCCGCAAAATTAGCATTCGAAAAAATTACAAGCGAAAGCAATTTAACTGCTGCAATGCCATGCAGATGTCAAACTACAAGCAAACTGCAAAGGGGGAAGTAAGATCGAATCAAAGGCAGCAAGCAAGCAAGCAAGCGAGTGAACAAGAAAGTCGCTGAGGTAACTGAGGTTATGTAATATTCAAATATGCAACTGCCAGCAGAGAGTTGTGTAGCAAGTGGAACAACTTCATCAGTAATTAAGGCAATCGAACTGTCATTGATGCTGTGTGGCAAGGCAAGCCAGTGGTTGATAGGTGTGGGTAGAATGATACGTGCGGCAGGGTAGCAAACCTTCACTTGAGTAAAAGTGTAGCAGAGCAAAAGAGCAACGATTAATTGCAACGTACTTGTGACATGGAATGCTCGAGAGCAGGAAGTTTTTAATGAATGCGCAGAGAGTTGGAATGCAAGCAAAGTTTTTTCTTAGTTTTATTGTGGGAACGGGAAATAGTGAAAGTTAAAGAAATAACCAAAGTTTTTCACAATTTTTTAATGCTTCAGTTAGAGTTATTGTAAGGATTTGAGAAATACTCTTGTGAGATTTTTTGAGTCTGAAAATTTGATTTTTATTTGTGGGCTTAAAACATTCGCAAGNTGCAAACAAAACGAAAGAAGCAGAAGAAAACGAATTGGCACAAATTGGCATTCCGCAAAATTAGCATTCGGAAAAATTACAAGCGAAAGCAATTTAACTGCTGCAATGCCATGCAGATGTCAAACTACAAGCAAACTGCAAAGGGGAAAGTAAGATCGAATCAAAGGCAGCAAGCAAGCAAGCAAGCGAGTGAACAAGAAAGTCGCTGAGGTAACTGAGGTTATGTAATATTCAAATATGCAACTGCCAGCAGAGAGTTGTGTAGCAAGTGGAACAACTTCATCAGTAATTAAGGCAATCGAACTGTCATTGATGCTGTGTGGCAAGGCAAGCCAGTGGTTGATAGGTGTGGGTAGAATGATACGTGGGGCAGGGTAGCAAACCTTAACTTGAGTAAAAGTGTAGCAGAGCAAAAGAGCAACGATTAATTGCAACGTACTTGTGACATGGAATGCTCGAGAGCAGGAAGTTTTTAATGAATGCGCAGAGAGTTGGAATGCAAGCAAAGTTTTTTCTTAGTTTTATTGTGGGAACGGGAAATAGTGAAAGTTAAAGAAATAACCAAAGTTTTTCACAATTTTTTAATGCTTCAGTTAGAGTTATTGTAAGGATTTGAGAAATACTCTTGTGAGATTTTTTGAGTCTGAAAATTTGATTTTTATTTTTAAAACTTTTAAAAACTTAAAACTTTTGCAAATGCTTGTAATAGCTTCTTGTGAGAACTCTCCAGTTTTAAAGCGTGGGGTCAGTTACAACCAAAAGGCGCTTGTATTAAATATGACGAATTTAATTCAGGTGCTTTTTTCGAGGTTATTTCAGTTTCTCTATTTTTCACTTTTAAGCACCGATAATTTTATTNACTTGAGTAAAAGTGTAGCAGAGCAAAAGAGCAACGATTAATTGCAACGTACTTGTGACATGGAATGCTCGAGAGCAGGAAGTTTTTAATGAATGCGCAGAGAGTTGGAATGCAAGCAAAGTTTTTTCTTAGTTTTATTGTGGGAACGGGAAATAGTGAAAGTTAAAGAAATAACCAAAGTTTTTCACAATTTTTTAATGCTTCAGTTAGAGTTATTGTAAGGATTTGAGAAATACTCTTGTGAGATTTTTTGAGTCTGAAAATTTGATTTTTATTTGTGGGCTTAAAACATTCGCAAGTGCTTGTAATAGCTTCTTGTGAGAACTCTCCAGTTTTAAAGCGTGGGTTCAGTTACAACCAAAAGGCGCTTGTATTAAGTATGACGAATTTAATTCAGGTGCTTTTTTCGAGGTTATTTCAGTTTCTCTATTTTTCACTTTTAAGCACCGATAATTTTATTTTTGGTGATTTGGAGAGTTTTTTTTTGGGATTTCGTCTCAATCACAGTTGATTCCCGATTTTTTTTTAAACATTTCTTGCTTTTTTTCAGGACTTATAGGACTATTTAGATGTTTTTAGGGTNTTTTTTTTTGGGATTTCGTCTCAATCACAGTTGATTCCCGATTTTTTTTTTTAACATTTCTTGCTTTTTTTCAGGACTTATAGGACTATTTAGATGTTTTTAGGGCTCTTCCAGTATTTGTTGGGGCTTTTCGGGTTTTATTTACTGAGCTTTAGGGATTTTTCGGGACATTTGACGCTTTATTGGAGAATGCCCGGGAGTTTTTTGGGTTTATTTTTAGATACATATATGTACATACATACAGTAGTGAAAATATAAATCATGATGTAGAACTATGTACAAAAATTAGCAAAATTCGGCAATTCAAAATTTTTAGCTTCTTAAAAACATTCTGAGAACGCAGTTTTGTAGCCAATTCAATTTTAGAATAAAAAAGTGCAAACTTTAAGTATTTGGAAATTACCGTTGTTGATTTTTGGCAATCGTTTTTGTGGAAGGTGTTGCTCATTTTCTCCATACAAAAAATTGTCGAGCATACGGTAAGTCCTAGCTACTTCAAACTTGCACTTGCATGCTTAGAAAAATTCTTAAAAAAAAAAAACTGATTAAAAAGTTTAAAGCTTTTATCTAAATTTGTTAAAATTCGTAGAATTTTTAAAAATGTTCTACAATGTTTGAAAGTTTGATTCAAATATTTTTTTAGATAGTAAGCTATATGTGTATATATAAATAAAAAAATAGTAAAAAGAAATATTTTTAAAGCAAGCTTCCTAAATACGAATGAAATCGAACCATAAATACTGGTTTACCAAATACATCGCTTCATGCGACACCTACCGGCAAAATTTTACGTAGAGTTATTCCTTTTCAATGTACGTTCTATATATGAACGAAATTTGACTATACATAAATACGGGGTTTTCAAATATCTAGACTCCTGCGCCAACTATCGGATTAACTCAGCTTTCGAATTGCGTTGTCATCGGGTTCTGAGCCAACTGTGAAGTTTCAATTGTCTAGGTCATCGGGAAATCGATTGCAAAATTTGCCCCTAACAAACATATGTACTTGCATACATACATACAGAGCAAGTTAAATTTTTCAACAAAGAAAATTAGCCAAAACAAGCTAAGAGGTCTTTTCCCTATTACCTTCTCGCCACCGTATCTGCATTTATGTAATCTTATTTTCTATTTTTTATGAATGCCTAAAAAATAAAATTGTCGGCATGAATTTCATTTTTATTTTTGCCAAACAACAGATTAGAAAAACATCCCATTTCATTTCTACAAAACAATTCCAGCTTAAGAGCCCTTAGTTGATCTGTACAAGGTATTTCACTCATTGCTGCCGCACTCCTCCTCTAACTTCTTCAAAATGCAATTTGCACCATTTTCACCGTGAATATATCATTCACACTCGACTGCGCCCAACATGCCACAATCGAAGCGTACTTAATGCAACAGCATTTTTTTTTTCGTCCAGTAACACAAATCTGAATTCAAATCCGAGTCCGTATTCGAAACTATGCAAATTGCTCACACCTATGCTGAGTGCCATGAACAAGTGTGCTCAGTGAGAAAAAAATTTATATTTAAAAATACTTCTTGCGGATTGCAGCTGCACACTTGAAACGCTTAGCAGCCAGCAATCAATTTCAAATAACTGCGGCATAGCTAGGCGACCGCCGACCCATTCTCCCATGCCCGTGTGTTTGGGTCTGTGAAAGTGAGTGTTGTGCATGAGAGTAATCAATTTTCATTCGCCACACTTCGAAATCGCTTCCTACACACACACACACACACACACACAGGTACAAATGAACCTTTCAACAACTGTCCGTCCGTATCTTTAACTAACCAAAGATAACTGGCTCTGTGACTGTCTAACTCCACCTGGCTATTAAAATGTCGAACGAATACCGAATAGATAAATGTGAGTGCAAGAAAAAAAGTGAGTGGCTGACTAAAACCCACACAGCACAGCAGATATTCGTATATATATTTGCCAGTGTAGGCGTTTACGTTGGCGTTGGTGTTGCGAATTCAATTCAAAGCTCACTGGCGCTTGGCAAAGTGCACTTTTCACATCCATTTGCCGCTCGAAATCAAATAATCCTTCGCTTTCACGAATACGCTTCTATGCTTTTCAAGTTACTCAAACCCTTGTCGTCACATCGCTGCATCTGTGTAATATCCTTGTACATATGTATGTGCAATATTTGTTGTTTTCATTCATTTCGCCTCATTGCCTACCAGCTCGCTGTGCATTTGATTTCGGTGTTCCCATTTGTGGCCGCTTTGTCGCAGTTCTATGTAGTCCATCCAAAAAGGCAATGATTTATTCTCAAGCACTTCCATCAGCAAATCAAGAGCAGTCGCCAGTAAAAAAGCTTTATAAAGCACCACACCACTCACTTTTGCATAGTCACTTATGTACATATGTACATAGGTATTTGAGTTGTTGTTTTCTTGGTTTATTTTTTTCCTGTGAGATGCATTTTATCACCTGCCTGCTGCTCAAGTTCAATGGGCGTGCAAGCGAGTTGCAGTGGTGTGACCTGACTGGCCGCCCCCGCCTTTGATTGACAGCGCAGTGCATTGAAGTGAAGGCTCATTTGAATAATTTTCTTAAATATTCAAGTACGTGTGAGTCACGGACGCTTACATTTAAATATCATATACATACATACACAGATGCGATTGAGTTTAAGTGTACGTTGAGCTGTTAATTCAGCGAGTTAAGTATTTCATTATCTGAATTTAAAATGAGTCAGTGTGAGAGAAGGCATTGTAGGTACTTTGAGTAGCGCGAATGAGCTTTGTAGAGAAAGTGGGTTTAAAATTCTTTGAGTGTTTATGAGATTCATTAAAACTGATTTAGAAGATATAGTTACTATCGCCGTGATCGAAGGTGGGCTATGGATTTCTTTTCTTCGTTTTTGGTTATTGAAATTTTCAATATCATTTAAACATTTTTTGCTCTTTGACCTAAAAGTGATTTCAATTTGTACATTCCGAAAGGTTTTACAACCTGAATTCTAATTTAATGGAAAAAGCCAAGTATAACCAAGTTTCATTACATTGGCATTAAAAATTTTTGGGTCCGTATTATTTTCTTTTCAGTGTTATTTTATTGTTGATTTTCTTATTCTTATTCTTACCTTTCCTCCACTCCATTGTTCCATATTTAACCAGGTTAAATTATCCAATTGTGTGTCGTAATAACCCAATTTTTCATATTTTCCATTCGCCATTTGTTCGATTTGTGTTAAGGCAATACGATCGCCTTGCGAGCTGAAGGCAACGACACCCTGTAAGAGGAAAACAAATTTATATTATGACTTTGCAGAATTGTATAAATTATGCCACAAGTAAATGCATATGTATATGAGCAAATCTCCCGAGTTGTTAAATTTTTCGAAAAAAACATGATTCCATTGCGAAATTATTTTTAAATGAAAACTTAAAAAAGATATTCTAAAAAAGTCCAAATAACACCTCGTGCTCATGTACCCGTAGTTGTGTATGTAACGTATACGCCCGGCAGCAACATACACAGTCAGCTAATACGTTTACTCGCACGCCTTAAGTTAAAACTCATATTATTTAAAAGTAATTAAATATTGGCGTGGAATATTTTTCTACATTATTTTTCACGTATTTATATATCAATTCTTTCATGTATATAACAATTTCAGAATAAATTAAAAATTTCAGAATAAAGAATTGAAAAAATAAATTTTTTGGCGGCACACTAGTTTTATTACTCAGATTGGTTTGTTTTGGCAAGAAGAACATTTTCACCGTTTAACGTTGACATTTTGAAGTATCTTAAATATTTAAAATAAAAATATTCAAAAATTACAAAACAGCTGTGTGCTGCTATTTTGTTCATTTTGGTGGCACACTCTTGGAACTTCACAGATATGCTGTACTTGATGCCAACTTTCATTGCCTCTAATACGAACATTCTATTTGAAAACTTCCCAAAGTTATTAAAAAAAAAACAATTATGATTTTTTCTAGTGGCAATGAAAAACTGGATAATTTCGGTACTTTTTCGACCGAATAAACGTTTTAAGGCAAAAACTGTTCAAATACTTGATATATTTCTTATTGCACTTGTTTCTGGAGCTCCATTGATTGAAATAAATGCAAGAAGAATGCCTTAGCGTCTTTTCCAGCGAGAAGGAGAGTGATACTAAAAAGAAAAGAACTCGCGCTATTTGCTCATATATGTGCTGAATAGGTGTTATATATATAGAGGCATAGTCTAAAATTTGATAGAAAAGTAAAAAATTCTTGTTGAAGAGATTTGTTAGCTAAGGAATTGGGATATATCCTTTGCAGTTGTAAGTCATACTGAGCGCCATAAGATCGACCGGGCGATATGAGCATAATTTGAGAAGCCACCGACTTGTTTATTTGAATAAAAACTGGTGGTATTTGAGAAGTGCATATATGTACGCATATCCGTTGCATCTTTTTAGGCACTCACTGCTATTAAATGTTCAAACATTTTGAGTAAAAACTCAACCTCAAAGCAGTTTTACTTAAAAAGTGTATAATGAAGAAAAGATTGGACACTTTTCTTGACTTAATTGAGACTTATTTTTACTCAAATGAATTTTATATGTATGAATGCCATTCTACTACCCATGAAAGCAATTAATTATTCCAGTTAAATGCAAGAAAAATATTGTGACTTAGTTGAGTGCACGTAAATCAAAAGTGCGCGCGCGCATGCTAGTTCGCCTAAAAGCATGCAATAAATTCCCACGTTACCTATTGTGTGCGCATACACATTAAGCGAATGTGCGCAACACCAACAACACCTTTAAACAACCAACTTCGTGCATTTATATTTTACAACGTTTTTTTTTTTTACTTATATTACGCCACTTTTGTTGTAGGTGCGAAAATTCATTGCCGCCATTATTTTGTTGCCTATACTTTTTTTTATTTATTTGAATATTTAACTTTTTTTGCTTTGGTTTGTGTTGCCATTTTCCAAGCGCATCTCATAAAAGCGTAATACCGTAAGTGAATGAGGGGCGAAAAATGGCAACGGCAAAAAAACACTTTTCCATTTAATGTTTGCCTTGTT
>NW_016165631.1:0-26889 GCF_001687245.7 Rhagoletis zephyria | reverse complement strand
GCCGACCACTTTACTGTCGTCCGCTGTAATTCTGGGTAGAGCTTAAGGTGTTGTTTGCGCTCGAAGCATTCGGAAACCAATGGATGCCTGGTTTTCGGAAAAACTAGCCGTGTGGTAATAGTACGCTTAGATAAATAATTTAATCGCCAGAAATCTTCGTCCAAATAAGAAAAACTACTCAAGACGACGAGTCATTATTCACCATGACAATGACAACCACCTAAAGGTTCATCCACCGTGCATTTTTGATTTGATACCCAATCAAAACAGTGTTGTCAACTAAATCTTAAATCTTGAATTTGATTAAAATTTGCAAAAACAAGCACATTACAAGTAGATATGTATTACTATTTTTGTTTTTATCAATGCTGTTAGTTTTAGTCAGGCATTTAATCCAATTTTATAATTTGGTCATTAAATTCTAGGAGTACTAAAATCAAATTACACTTTGGCAAATTCATTCATCGTACAAACAATCAATACCATAGCACCAATCGTGAAACAGAGGTACAGCGACGCATGCATAACATACCTATATGAATTATATATACATATATAAAATACTAAAATGACTGTATGTATGTACCATGTACGAGAGTAATATGTATCCTCACGCATTTGCATACCCATAAAAAAGAGGCATTCACCACAAGATTACGACTACAATGATGATACGAGTATTAATGGTGGTGATACCACCCACCCAGAAACCAACAACAACACCAGCCATTAGCAGCAGGCAGGCATATGTATCTACATACATACATTTGTATGTATGTATGTAGGTGGCAGCCATTAGCCAACTGAAAACAACCTACTTTCGCAGGCATGGTCAGCACACCAAACACCGCCGCTTACGCTCCCTCCCTATCTGGCACACGCTCATTAATGCGATCCGTGCAATTTCAATTGAAGCGTCGACATAAAATCCACTGATTATTTTTCTTCAAATAAAAAGCGTTGAAATGATTTACCAAAAAATCAAATGATAAATTTGTAGATGCTTCGCTTCATTCACATACATATGGATGGATGTATGGATATTCTATGTAGTATGCATGTATGAAAATTTCTAATGTTGATATTCCGCTTAACCAACAATGGCAACGGTTTTATATTTGTTGGTCTCCAATGTTGTTGTTGATTTTACCACGCCGCACACATACTGGCAGCACCATACATAGATACTACCCTGCAGGAAATTTAATTAGTTTGAAAGTAATTTATAAACTACTTTATTTTCAATGATAACTAATTGAAACTCTCACTATCTTACCTGTAACGAATTCATTTATTTAACATGGCGATGTCCTAGGAGACAGTCAATACTACTTTAAAATTAATTTCGTTTAAACAACTTCAAAGTCCGTATGTTTCTTTTGAATGCGCTTACGTTCTGCACTTCACAGATGCTTTTTCATACTTCCAAGACACAAATTGTTTTTTTGAGTAAGAAGAGTATCAAAATTCGAAACATTTACTCCCTGCATTTGCTTTAAAGTAGTATTTCAATTAGTTGATTTAAAAGAAATCACTTGTTTCCATCAGGGTACATACATACATACATATATCGTTCATATTTGCATATTTGTTTGTATATTTATGTTCGCACAATTGTTGCTATCGCTTTTTTGCCTCCTTTCAAAATATAGTTTTGATTTGTCTTCATTGGATTCTCTTATTTTCGCCCAAAATATGGGAGTGCGTTGGAGGTGTTCCAGGCATTGTTTGGTATGTATGTACATATACACACGATTAGTGTTACCATATTAAGTTTTTTTGACAGGCTTACATTTTTAAAATTATCTCCTTAAACAAACTACAGTTTGTTTTTTAATCAAAATATCAGATTGAAATGAATAAACTAAAATATGTTTGGGGTCTTTGCAATTACATGCATGGAGTAGTAGCCATTTTCCAGTGAACGGCATTCATTAAGGGACTTCACTCTGTCTATGTGTGAGTCGAAAGCTGTCAGAACTACTTGCCACTTGTTGACCTATGTATATTGTACGGTATCTTGGCCATAACTAGACAAATCTTGATTTTCAAGTGCTCCACAGTTTGAGGTTTATACGGTCATCCGAGTAGTTACATAACAAGTCTAACGGTGGAAAGCCGGATGATCTCAGCGGCAAAATTATATTCCCTCTGAATGGAGCGCTGAAAACATGAAAAGCGCTAATTGCCTGAAAAGCCTGGGGACGGGGTTTTCACTTTGTGATGTCTGGTAGCTACCCATTTTTTTGGATATGTGTATGTACAATAGGGATTAGTATTAAAAAATGGTTAAATAAACAATTCAGGTGTTGTTATTGGAAGTTTTCTGAAGAGAACTAGAGTTTTCCAATCGATAAAAATTGATTTTCAAGAATTCTATACCATTTCTATGAGAAGTAGTTTTTTCCCCCATACAAATATATGGAAAATTTTGAGCGCTTTGAACGACTTCTAAATATTTTTTGATTTCAAAACAAAAAATAGGGTTTTAATTTTTTTTCATATAGAATAGTTATTCTAGGATTATAACTTACTTATTTAGGACCACCCTAATGTGCATACATATGTACATACATAAAATAAGTTTGGTAGTTTTTGTTGAACTTGGTAACTTTTTGTGGTGATTTTGGTAAGAAATTAACAAATGTTTCGGCAACACTGATTGAGATATTTTTGAAGTTAATTTCTAAGATAAGATGCTGCGTTTCCTGTATTTGAGAAAAATTGTTTAAGCTGTTCTTCGCATCTCAGTAGCCACAGCAACTGAGAAAAGACAATTTTAATAAACTAAAAAATAAAAATACCCTTGTACAAATCTGCACTCGGGTATAAAAGTAAATGATAGTTACTATAGTGTTTTATAAATGACATTTTCATAAAAAATTTTCTTTATGTTTCAAGAATTTGGGTGTTAGTATTTAAAAAATTTAAAAGTTTTTTTAAGTGGTTCGAAAAAATCTGGCAACACTATACAGGATACATATCTACGTATATAAATATCATATACATATGTATACAAATATGTATTTGCACACATTCAGCGTGTGACGGTATTTAATCGAGCAAGTGTTTGTGTTTAGATACAAATTGGTTTGCTCCCGCAGCCACTAAACCACCAAATCACTAGCGGCTATTAAACCAAACACATGTTTAATTAAACTGTCTTAAATTGGGTATTATACGTACATATGTATGTATCTAATTTGTGCGTTTTATTTGATGTGTTAAATAATGCTCCTGTCCTTGTTTTGGCAACATAATGCTTTTAATATTTTTTTTATTCATGGATCACGCAATTCAGTAAAATATCTTTTTTTTATGTGGTCGTACTTGAACAAGCAAATTGGTAAAAAAGTGAAAATTTTAAAGCTTACTTCGTGACTAGGTCGGGAACTTTTCGGATACAATATTTTCTCGAAGTAGCCGAATTGGCGGCTGCTGCATCTGACTAGCTAGGGGTGGGTATACGGGTATCTCCTCACGGTAGGACCCAGGTTAGATCCTTGGTCCGAGCAAAATCTAAAAATGTAAACAGTTTTTTTTCTAACAGCGGGCGCCCCTCGGTAGGTAATTGCAAATCTCCGAGTGTATTTCTGTCATGAAAAAAATATTTTTTTTTTTCGTTTTAACTTTTATTTCAACATATTTTGATTAAAAGAAAAATACTGATGAAAATGAAATATTTCACACAAACAACAAAAAGTATATCCGATTATCGCATGATGCTATTGCCTGAAAATTTTAAAATGCACTTAGTGGCATTGTGCTACTATGATAGACGGCCGAGTAATCATAGTCCACTTATTTATGTACAGTAGACTGCATCACTCCCCATACAAAAAAAAAATTGGTACTGTTTTTTCCACAGGAATTATAAGATCTATTTTATTTGAATACTTCCGCCAAAATATCCGGCAAAAATATTAAGATTTACGTGAGCTGGAGCGATTTGAAAATACCTTCACAAATTTAGTTTTTTATTAATAAAAACAGTTTTTTTTAATATTTTTTTTTTTTAATTATCTCAGATGACTGAACAGTTGAAGCTTAAAAAATTTGCATGAAAATATTTTTTAAAAAATTTTCTAAGGCATCATAAAAATCAGATTTTTGATGCTGTTTTTGCACTTTTTTCAAAGACTAGTTTAATTAAGAAAAACTTGAATAACTCAGCCAAAACCTTAGGTATTTTCTCACCCTTTTAATATCTTTTCGAATAAGCTCATTCAAAGTATAAAAGAGGAAGGTAAGATAAACAAGTGTCATTCCATTTTGAATTAAAATGCGTTGGTATTGAGTAAAGAAAAAATTGGGAAGTGATTGAGTTTTATTGCAAAAAAAAAAAAATGATGAGAAAATACCTTTCCGCTGATACCTCATAAGTCTATGTCGATAAAGTTTTGGAGCAGTTATTCAAGTTTTTCTAACACAAATCTTTGAAAAAAGTTAAAAAGCAGCGTCAAAAATCTCATTATCATGATTCCGTTAATACAAATTTTTAATATTTTTATGCAGGTTTTTTAAGCTTAAACTGTTTTGTCATCTTAGGGGATTTTTTCCAAATAATCCTTTAAGAAACTACTTTTATTCATAAAAAAATCCATTTTTAGAGATATTTTCAAACCAGTCGAGCTCACGTAAATCTTAATATTTTTCCGAAATATTTTGGTAGAAGTCTTAAAATATATATCTACACTAGGTTTGGTAATCCAGCCAGAAAAACCGCAACTTTTTTTGGTGATCCAGTCTAATCTACAGTAGTCGAAAAATTTATAGCCACACCAAATTTCCACAAGTTTTAAAATATTTTTTTTTTTGTTATTTAATTTTGGTTAGTTTTTTTTTATAGTTCATTCTTTAACAACATCCGTATAAATACAAGTTTAAAGGCAGTGTCACACGATTGGGTATTTGCTAAAATTTGCTGCAAATCGTATTCCAAATATTTTTCTTGATCCCAATCACGAAAATTAATTTGTTGAAATTTTTCAATAGAACATCGCTGTATTGTACCAATCTTTTAAGTACAAAAAAAATGTTAAATTTTTTTTTTTTATTTTGTACCAATAGCCCAATATAAAAATGTACCAATCGGTACAAATGTACCAATCGAGTGCCACTGCCTTAAAAATTTATGCAATCTAAAAAAAATTCAAAAAATTTTCGTAAGAATTTCGAGTTTTTAATTGGAATCTGAGTATACAGTTTTGTAGCCCATTGAATTCTAGAAGAACAAAGTACAACTTTCAAATGGCTAAAAACTACAACTGGTTTTTTAGAATTTTTAAAAAAGCTCGAAATTTGTACGAAAGTTTGTTGATTTTTTTTTTAATATTGCAAATTTGGAAACTTGAAATACGGCCTTGGTACGATTTACATCATATTTGGAAGGTATATTACTTCAATGGAAAGAAATAACTCCACAAAAATTTAGATGGTGCGGGGTCGATTTTACTTAAATGTTGTGAAAATCTCGGGGCAAAATGTGTGCGTTCTGGTAAACTTAAAACACAAATCAGAAAAGACAGATTCTTAAGATATTTTTTTTTATTAAAGTTATATTGTCTGGCTTAAATATTAATATTATATTAGGTATGTATGCAGATTTGATTTGTTCGTGCATTTAGTCCTTGAATTGTTTTCTTTGTTTACATTCAAAGCTAAAATGTCAAATTTGCTTTAACCTTAGAGTACAAAATCAACAACAAAATACACGCTGCTTGTGGTTTTTGTCTGGTGCTATTATATTCTCATCTGCTCAATATGACTTGGACGATACGTATTTATTATAATCGCAAATATTTAGATTTTAGGCAAATTCACAGCAATTAAAATCCACTAATCTTTTGAAAATCGCTAGAACAGCACGCTCATATGTAGATAAATGTCCTTGAAAGTAGTCAATAAACGTCCAAGACATCCATCGATCGATGATGTTTTTTTTTTCGAATGCCAATGCCTCTCAACTCGTAGATCTGGACTCGTACAAGTGCGCGTGAAGTGTGTTCAACGACGCCAGCATTCGGAATCAAGTGAATTTTATACATAAATGCGTTTGAAATCTCACACTTTTGCGCTACTGATGATATTGCTAAAAACTGTTAATCAGATTTGACAGGGCATATGGTCGCAGATCTAGGAAATCATCAGAAGTACGCAAACATTTCGTACGTGTACAACACACACACACACGCATACCAAAGCATGCGGCAGCTTGTACAAGTTTTCCATAAACTAAAATTGTTCCTGCAAGATTTCAAGTGTCTTAAGATTTCAAATCTACGATGTGTGCTAACATGCGCCTTACGAGTACTGGATTTAGGCATATACCCACATATGTATGTATGTATGTAGATGAGCTTTACAATTTTTCCTAAAAATCCAATGTTAAGTGCTGTGACGCAATAATTGCGCCAACTCGTTGCTTTTGCCTACGATTTCGCTTTACCAATAACAAAATTTTATCCTCGACAAAATTCATTAAAATAAAAATGCTCAGCCCTTCGCTTACTTTGGGGTGTATCCAAGAAAAACACCTGCCCACACTTATTCCTCTATTTATTTCTAAATTTTTTTCGCCTACATTTGTGTGTTATAGACTTTTCTGTCTTCCAATTTTCTATGCCTTTTCCCAAGCAGTTTGGGCGTTTATTTGAAAAAGCGTTTCGAAAACAGCTCTTCAATTTCGTGTTAAGTGTTAATTTAATATAAACAATATAAAAGACATGTTTATATTTATTGATGAGTATTTTGTTTTTTGTTTTTTTTTTTGGTTTTTTATGTGATCGCTCATCAGCAGGCAATATGTATGCAGGCATACTTACTTGCTTACTTATGCATAAACTTGCAAACATAAATATGTATGTTTATTTACAAACAAATAGCAAATATATTTGCTAAGTATCTGATAGACAGCACTCATTAAAAGTGCTAAAAATGCTTCTGACAACATTTGGCAATTTCCGACAAATAAAATTTAAACAAGGTACTCGTATGATTCATAGCGTATACAGTGCCGGGCTTCGGGTGGGGTGACGCCCGTGCGGCGTAACCTCTACAGGGGGACGCGGTGGTCTTTGGTTTGGTTAATTTTGAAGGCAAGCGCCGGCGGGAGGTCTGAATGGTGATTACGTCAGCAATATTTATTTATGTATTTACTTTTCTGACACTTCGGTATATAATTTTATAAATTCTGATTTGCACAAATATTTCCCATTTCTACACTTCATAACTGCTGGTCGCGTATAACAATAAAGAACTTAGTTTTGAAAATTTGCATGGCGCTGCAAATTCGTTCCACCCCAGCATTACTAAGTGGTAATACCAAAAAAAAACTAAATACCAATTCGATAAGTTCAGAATAGGGGTTTACGTTTAATGAATTTTTAAATTTTCGGAGCTCCACCCAAAACTCTATGGCAGAGGTTACATTTGACCTACTCTACTATTACTAGTTCGATTAATGTTATTTGACTAGGAGAATAACTAGACTTCTCCACTATATTTGAGGCCATGAGGGCCAGAGTAGACTATTTACAAAATTAGTAAACTTCGATATTTTCGAAAAAAGGAATATTAATTTTTAAATTAATTTTGTGTTTTATTTAATAATTTTTAATATTTTTTGATGCAATGATACAGTAATTTATGTACCCTTTTTAAAAAATTATTATATCAAAAAATTATATTTTTCTGACTTCTGACTTTATTTTCAGTTAGGCCACTTTGGTTCTTTGTAATTTGAGAAAATTAAGTAAAATAAAAGTAGTTAGTCCTAACAGGTTTATTATCATATGAACAACATAAATTCCATTTTACAACAAACACCAATATTAATCAGCAGTGGCTGAACGTGTAGATGTACTTGCTGGTATTTGTTGGCTTCCAGCAGTACGAATGCCGTTAGCGCGATACATAATTTTTATTTTTTTCTCTTTTTGGTTTTTCTTAATTACGAAAAAGCCTCTGTTAAGTGCAGAACCAAATCAAACGACGAAGAAAATTTATTCTAGTTAAACATTTGCTCATATTCAGAAGATGCCGCTTCAAATATCGTCACAGGCAACTTGTTAAAATAATAATAATAATTTTTTTTTTTTATATCTCCGCATTATGAAAAAGCATCTGTGAAGTGCAGAGCATAAACGTATTCAAACGAAAAAATCGACAACCAAAAGTTTGGTTAATGTAAACAAAATTGTGGTCAATATTTCCAAATCATTTCAACCAATTCATTGTTAATATTAACCAAAAATCACGTTGATTGCTTTTGAAGTTTTAATTTGGTAATGTTAGGGCGCAGCAGTTCCAGATCAATATGGACCAATAACTTAGAATTTCGTTACCCAATATCAACACATTCAACCGGTATTTATAGATATCTTTTTCGTCAGAATATTTAAAAAACATTTTGCGTTAGTGCATTTGATCGAATTCCAACCACTATATTTTAGCCTCATGACTTTAGAGCGCTCAGCCGGTACCTTCCTGTTAGTTATGTTAGATTCTAATTTTTTGAAGACGATAAATCTTCTTTTTTCATTGGCATGCTATTAAAGTGCCTGTTCTTTTTGGCTGCTTTTATAACTTCAAGCCAAAGATTAGGGGTGTATGTGTATATTTGGGAACAACCTTTTCTTCTTCTCTATTAAGCCAAAGTCTTGATCACAAACAAGATAGGAATGCCCAAATATATAAAGTTTATGTTCAATATGTTCTACTTTAAAATCTGGATGTACCACAATATATTTACCTAGTAAGGGTGGGTAACTCAGCAAATTTATAGGAGTTGACTCAATGACTCCAACTCACTTTAAGGAGTCAGCTCATTCAACTAACTCATTTGACTCTTTGTATGTTACACTCATTCGTATCGTAGACTCGTTTTGAGGCATAGATGCGGTATAGCGGCCGTTGAGATAAAACAAAACTTTAAAGTGGGCGTGGTCAGCTCCTTTCTACTGATTTGAAAGGTGTAATTTTTTTTGTGTGCAAATTAATAGGGCGGTGCTAGGGGGAGGGTAAAGGTGGAATTTTCAATATTTTCAAAAGCTTATATTTCGAAACCTATTGTACCGAATTTCAAAATGTGGATATGGTTGGAAAGGCAATTGATTTGATATGCACATCTTTATATATCTTACATACATACATATTTCGAGAAAAACTAAAAAAAAACGAAATTATAAGAATTTGTGAGATTTGACATAACACCCGCAATACAAAATACATGTGGTTGTTGTTGTTGTATTCTTGCCACCACCTTGTATAAATTCGCCTCGTGCAAAAACAAAATGCAAGACTTTGCCATGCTAAACACTGTGGCGAAGCGAGAGAGTTATATGGACAAATATGAGCCACTATGATTCAATTGATTCATGTGAGCCCTACGGCATCAACTGAGTTACTGAGTTACATTTTTTTGGACAGGGAGTCTGAGTTACCGATTCACTTATAGGAATCAACTCAATAACTCAACTCTGAGTTGAGTTACCCACCTCTATTACCTAGTACTGTAGCCATTTTTATATTCCTCTTCTGTCCATCACATTGGTCAGAATATAGACGGAGGTTTTTAGTGTGCACATAATCTTTGATGTATTTTAAGAGACATGATCACATTCTCTGAAGGCGGTTGTCTCATTCCAAACACACGTAAAAACATTGTCTGTAATTGCGTCATGCATGCCAAGACAGACGCGGGGAACTTGCAAGTGTTGGCAGAGTTTTCATTAAATCAAATACAAGGATTGCAATATCTTCATTTTTTTTTTTTTGACAAGCTGTAATTCACTTGAGTGATACCCAAGGACGAAGTGATTTAGAGTTCACGAGGTATATCATCCATCCAGCTAACAGTATTTGGATGCCCTTGAAATAAAACCGTAGGCAGTATTATCGAAAGTCCCAACGATGTCCAAGAAGTTACACAGAGCAATCTCCTAGGCCTCAAAGGTGCTTTCGATCTTATTAACCAGACAACGTAAAGCGAAATCAGTGGATTTCTGATAGGCTCAGTTTGTTCCTAATGTGGAGATCTCACATTCGACCAGGGAGACATTTAAAAATATGTTTTTGATAAAGTTGTCGTTTTTTAATTGAAATAAGAATTAAAAAAAAAACTGGATGCACGAGTGTTGTGCTCCATACAACTTTTATTATCTCTCTTACATTTCCGCTACTTTGCTAATACGTACGTAGGTATGTATACCAACTTTCTGCCACATTTACGAAATTCAGACGAATTTATTTGGACAATTTTGGTAATAGCCAATTTCATTTTTAAATCTCTTTTTAAAAACATGTAGTAAATCATAAGACCTATTCAATTTGATTCAACAGTTTAAAAATTTAAAAGCAAACGACATAATGATCACCACAGAAATGATTTTCCAAGAAAAATTTATGAAACAAGTTGGGGAAATAAAAGACCACCCACAAGTTGAATGCGCTAAAACAATTAACGGCAATTTGAGCGCAATTCATTCATAAACAAATTTCGTCAGAAAATTTCCAACAGAACAGAATTTTCACAACACACAGCCGTTGTTGTATTGTTAATGCCCGACTTTTTTTTTATTTATTACATATGTACGAGTATTGTACATACATACATACTTATGTATGTATATATTTACCCAATCAGAAAACACCTACTTCCCAAAATTGTTTACTCAATTAGACTTACAATTTGCCCACCTCTGCGTATGAATAACAAAAGAAAAGTCGTATGTAGGTATGTATGTATGTATTTATTTGCTTACATTCAAACACATCTGCTGGCGCTGATGGAAGTGATGTGAAGTAGAGTGCAGCAGCAGAAAGGTGGAGGAATATTGAATGAGTTTGTAAGTATGTATTTTAAAAAGGCCCGCAATCAGTATCTACTGCATTGTTTAAGACTCTCTTAAAAGTGTTGCATCATAAAAGTGAAGAGATCTTCTCCAGAAACGATTGCACACAAACCAAGACTTGAGCGGATTTTCTTTAACTTGAAACAATAAATTTTTTACTACCTTAAATTAAATGTGTGCGGAATTTAACTTCAACATTATTGACGAAGCAACGAAATCTCGAACGGCAGTATGTACATACATACATTTGTGTGATTAACGAGTAAAAAACAATGAAAACTACATTTTATTACAACGTAAACAATTCCATTTAAGGATCTTGAGTGTGCAAGGCTCGCGCTGTTGTCTACAAAAAAAAAAAAAAATCAACAAATAAATTAAAAGGGGGTTTTCGCTAGCTACGGGGTGGCCTAATCGTTGACGATACGTATGTATTTAGTGGAATAGTGGGAGCTATAAGATATGGATATACGATGATTGTTTCTTTTTTTACACATTAAGCTTAGCACGATGTGGAAAATATCGATAGAAACTGTACTGGAAATAAAAATAGTTTTTTTTTCACCTACGTTCTTATTGAGTTACGTTTTATTGAGATCATTCTCAAAAAACCAACTGAAGGTTTTTAAAGTAATTTTGTACAGTTTTGGACAGGTTTTTTCATTTATTTTCTACAGCGTACGGCCCATCAAACGTACTGTGCATGTGTATAAATTAGAGAGTATCGCTGTCCATTAAAAAAAATGGTCTTGGTTTTCCAGCGGAATTGTAAAATGGATTATATTTTGAGACTTCTGCCAAAATATTTTACAAAAATATTAAGATTTGTGTGAACTAAACCGATTTGAATATATGTATCTCCAAAATCAAGTATTTTTATAACAAAAATTAGTTTTAGAAAACATTTTTTACAAAAAACCACTACAGCCGTTTAGAAGAGTTTAAGTTTATAAGGTATGCATAAAAATGTTGAAAAATTTTATCAACTGAAGCAAAAAGACGAGATTTTCGTAGGTTTTTCAAATCGGTTTAGCTCCGGTAAATCTTTATATTTTTTGAAATATTTTGATGGAAGTCTTAAAATATAATAACTTTTAAAATTCCTTTGGAGAAAACGCAAAATTTTTGGTGCACCCTAATATACATTTTTTGCGTGTAGACATATAAAACTATATATTAAACCAAAAAAGCTACATAACAAAATGTATGAGGGAAACGAGTAACAATGGGTCCACTTTATTTGACTTAAACAAAAATGTCTTGAAATAAGTTAAGTAGAAGTAAATGAATACCCAAGAACATTCATATTTATTTCCAACTTCGCAGAAGTGAAGAAAATGGCACTGCAGATTATTACTGTGGCCTACATACATATAAAATTTTTCGTATGCCCTGGGTCCGACTATTTGACAAAGAATATTCGCTCGAGAAAACCCCATATGCCATATTAGGACATCTGATCCCGCGGTAGTTAGCACATATGGAAGGATCGGCTTTATTGTAGATTGAACAGCGAGGCAATTAAATAAGCGCAAAAATATTCCGAATCTATTGTCTATTAACTCCCGCCGCCGTACTTGAATAGCTTAGCTGGCAGACCATTAACCTCAGTTTTGTTGTTTTTTATCTGCGAAATTGCTTCTCGTATTTCGTTTTAGTCGGGCCATCTCCGTCGTCTTCTACTTGCCTTCGTCTATCAAAATATAATTGATTGAGTTTATAGTTTTTCAGTCTGGGTTCCAGCACGTAGCTTGATGGATCTTTTTATACTGGAATCTTGTAAGACATATTAGAAGGTTTCGGGCCCTCGCAAAGTCGATAAGCCTCAGTGTGATATCGGAGATTCGCCGTGGAGACTAAATTGTCCGACGATGGGACCAAATCCATCCTCACCATCCTGCTCACCTTGGCATTAAAATCGCTAATCACGATTGGGGGCAGCGCTCATTGAAGAGATCTTTGGACGCCGCATTCTTCTCTGCCGTCGGTGCTTGGGCGTCAATACGGGAGATGTTGAGGAATCTCGCTTTGATTCTCGACGCTCGTCCACAGGATTCAACAGCAGTACTCGGCCACAAAGTCTCTCTACCCCCACAAATCCAACCCCGAATGTGCGCTCCTTTACATGGCAGCTATAGTGGACGTCGGCAAGTCCCACGTGCTCTTTGTGTTGCCCTGTTTATTTCTTTGATGACGGTGATGCCAGTCATAGACTTCCCGAAGAAATTCAGCAGTAGAGAAACATCGCTTCCCCATTAAGGATTCGGAAATTCCAGCTGTATGCCCTCAAATCAAATGGTTTATATGAGCTTAGTCAAAAATTTTCTTAGTTTTGGATCTTTAGAGACGTCGACGGGTCGAATTACTGGTGAATAATTTGGTTCTGTCTTGAATTTCTTGTACTATTTCCACGAAGCGCACTGAATAAAAATTATCCGATCCACTTAAGTTCTGTACCTAGGGGATAGTTCAAGTGACCTGTGCTGGGGAACTGACTTTTCACTTCAGTGACGTTTCACACAAATTATCATGATTATCGGATGAAGGCATGATCATTTAATACCAGTATTTGAGTATTTTAAATATATACATATGTTCTAAACGAATTTGCCTTGGACTTCAGCGAAAAGTTTTTTTGCAGTACAGCTTCACTTTTGAGGTTATTTATATTTTACATTACAAAGTTGATCGCTTTTTAAATGGCATGTTAACATATTTTATTATAAATGTATTTGTGTTACAAGCTATTTCTGTAATTTTTATTAAAAAAAAAAAACGTGGGGTTTGTTCAACTTAATAATTTAATTTACTAATTACTCATTCAACTATTTCCTGTAGATTTTTAAATAAATACAAATTGTGTATACAAACTAGATATATTCAAATAATCCCACTTGCATACAAAAGGCTTCCACACTTTGCGAATTTCTGTTGCAGGAAAATCTTACTTTGTTTACACTTGGCCTGCCATGGCAACAGAGTAAATTTGTCGGTTGTGCCACAAGCACTGCCGGCATTCCGCAATATTGCAACGTAATGGGATGAAAGTGGCGCACAGTCGGTGCCATCGCCATTAATGCACTCTCAAAATCCGCTTAAAATTACTGAGTAAATGGTTAAACGTTTAAAAAGCAACAGAGAAGAATATTCATAGGCATACGTACATCTACAAACATACATACATATGTATGTATGTAGGTGAATGCTTGATTGTGGTGAATTTTCCCCGCTAGCATGCATTTGTTTATAAAAACGTTTGCGCTCTACATGAAGAATTGGACAGGAGATTGTACATAAAGGCTTTTAACGGCGCTGTATAAAGGCAAAACACTTCCTTGAGTTAATCAGGACAAGGATGGGTGCTGAGGCTGAGAAGATAAATTGATGATTTGATATTTGGAAACTAATTTTCATCATTAATATACCTATCGAATAATGTTCTTCATCTTGCCATAATTTTTACTTCGACAACATTTTTTGGAAACATGTCGTCTAAAGGGCCACGCTGAGATCGGGCGCAATTACATATGTATGTAATATATGCGACCGATATAAGGAGGTGAAGAGGGAAGCGAGATGTATTTTCCATACCAAAAAACGAAATACGTGAGAGCGAAGAGCTTAAGGTGTGGGCCGACAGGAAAAATGATCGAAAATCCCATTACCAATCCCACCGCCTGCCAACTGAAATTTAAGTGGTAATTCGCACTAAGACTTTGGAAAACGATAATAAATAATCATTCTCAGGAGAATAGCAAATCACTCTAATGAGCAGGGCTGCCAAATATACTTAGCTATGAAGTGCCATATTGAGGATGAAAAAGTGCCAAAATATGCCAAATAGAAAAATAGGAAAATAAAAGTGTCAAAAAAGGTGTCATTCTTTTTAATTCTTCCCATTTAGCATTCAAACTAGAAACACATTCCTAAAACCAAAGTCCAATGCCAAAGTAAGATAAACCAGTCGTATAAGCTATAGGAATTATAAAATTTTATTTTTACAGACATTGACAAAAACATACTTAGAAAATTTTAGTTGAGAAAAATAAGTACGAACACGCAAACGATTGTATTGAAATATTACTATTTTTCAGAAGTGCCATTTTGGCCATTTGGGCGTAAGATGGCACCGTTTTAGCCATGTTGGCAGCGCTGCTCATGAGACGGTGAGACGGGGTATTCTCATGTGAACTATTCTTATCGTTAACCGGAACCTTGTGTACAAACTTTCAGTTCAATTATGTATTTCGATGTGTGTATTGCATTAGGGTGGTCCAAAAATGCAATTGAAAAGGCAAAGTCGGAATTTTTCTGCTCTCACCCCCCTAGGATTGTTCGATACCGAAACTCTTTAGAGGTCGCCCAAAGCGCTCAAAGTTTTCTATGTACATATTTATATGGGTAAAAAAAACACTTTTCGTAGAAATGGTATAGAATTCTTAAAAAACAATATTTTTCGATCGGAAAACTCTGTTTATCTTCAGGAGATCCCGAAATTATTTTTTAAAAATTTTTTCATAGTAACTATATTTTATAGGTCCGCCAAAACCCCAAGAAAATGCTAGAAAATGTAATGGGGGATAAATAAAAAATCTTAAGTATTAAAAAATGGTTAAATAAACAATTGGGTATTGTTACTGGAAGTCTCCTGAAGAGAGCCAGAGTTTTCCGTATAAAATACGTGGAAAACTTTTAACGCTTTGAGCGACCACATTCCTAGGGGTTAGAGCATTAAATATCCGACTTTGCTAATTTTGGACTACCTTAATGTAGATATACCTATACAAACGGGCGATTACACATACTACATACATCTACGAAATCTATGTATTAACTAATAAATTTTTATATAACAAACTCATTGATGGCTCATTAAACTAAGCATTCCTCACAAGTGCATGGCACATTCCCTCAAACGTGCACAGGAAGCCCAAAAAGGAAATGGGGCAAGGCAGGAGGCAGGTGAACCGCGCAGCCATTTACCGCAATTTGGCGCAATTGAAATGAACTCAATTAAATTGAAAAGAATGGGTGTGCCGATTTACGAAAAAAATAAATCCAATGCCACCAGTTCACAAGCCTGTTGATGTAGTTTCTTTTTTCACAATTCCAAATTTTTTCATCATCTACCCATCTACAATTTTTCTTAGTTAAGCACAGAAGAACGCTCAACGCGAATTTATTCACCTGGGTGGCTACTCAACGAGCTAACCACACGGCAATCAAACACCGTCAACCCCACCTGCGCAGTACTCGAGTTCGTTTAAGGATTACGGTGCCAGGCACACATACACAAATCCGTATGCATGTAAATATGTGTGTATGTATGTGTGCAAAACAGTTCATACACATCCAAACTAAAAAAAAAAAATATTTACAAGCACATGCAGCACATTTTTATCAGAGCAATTTCCAATTTCCTTTTTGCTGAAGCACATCGCAAGAGCAAATTACATACCAACTCGGCAATCATCTTCCATAGTTACCTCACTTCCTCACTTCCACACTCCCAACACCGTAATGCCTTAGAAATTGTCTTGCCGCTGTGGCAATTTTTAGTGTCAACGTAAATGTCCAAAAAAAAAAAAAGAAAATAAATAAATGAATTAAAGAATGTCGCACGTTCTTGATTGGCCTTCTTCTTCTTCGGATTCGATGTCGACGTTTACTTTTTTTCACGTACATACATACTTTGCTTTATAAGCTTTTTTGTTGTAATTTTTGCTTTTTCGCCCATTTTTCTCTCCTTGAGTTTTCTAAAAAGTCCGAAAGGGCGCAATTTAGTGGCAATTTTACTGCTTCAATTACGACTGCTCCAGCATTATAATCGGCGCTTCTATACAAAATTCCAAAGACTTTCAATTGCAACTTGAATGCTCACTCAAGAAGTTGCCACGCATACTCTTGTACTACATATGTATGTATGTATGTATGTATATTCGCAAAGGTAATGTTTGGCTGTGTGATTTCTTGTATGCTCGTGTGCGTGAAAATGAATGGTCATTATGCTTTTGTCAGAAGTGAAATTGAATTGACACAAAGAAAGAAAAACAGCAACAGCAACTATTAACTGCAGCCCCTTTCACGTTCCCGCCGCAAAAGAAGTGAAAAGGATTTCTAATGAACAGTCGCTGCCCATCGAGCGTGTAAAGGACATTCTTTAAAAGAATAATGATGAAATTATACATGAGTGTCTTCATTTACTGCTTTTTACCTTTATCCCTGCTTTTTATCTTGCTCTAAGCAATTATTGTTGCTTGAGCAAGTAGGCGTTGATTAACAATTTAATAAAATAATATTATATAATAATTTAAATGCGAAATTTCGTCCCATTGGCCTTGGTGTATGTATAAGTTTATTTGAACTCGCCAGAGGGCGGTGAAATCGAGGTGCACATCGTACCGTTCCTGCAGACTGAATGGCCCTACAATGGTGTGTCTTTCAACGGTGTACTCCAGTCACGTGGCGCCGTCTGGTTTTATTTAGTCTCGTGTGACCTATCTCTTCCCCCTTACTACAAAAAAAAACAAGAAAATCTCTGAGCTCTCTAACACTGGGTAACAGTCGGTAGTCTGAGAGGTGCAGTCGATGCCCAACGAGATTGTTGAACAAATGGCGATCGCAACAGACGAACTGGGTGCAAACCCAAATAGCTCAACCTTCTCGGGACGCTGTAAAGGACGAAATGGACTTTGGTCCAAACGGCCTTCTCAGCAACCTGGTGGCCATGGATTTCGATATTGCCAACATGGGCTCTGGTTCAAATGGCAACGACATGCAAATACCTACAGACGAAGAGAAAGCGCTCTGATCGTCACAGCCAGAAGAGGCTTGTACTCCTAAAGGAAAAATATCTGGAGCATGTAAAAAGCTCTACAAATTCTACCTCTCCTAAGGAGTCAGCGAAAGCGAAGCCAGACGGCTGGCCATTCTTCCGAAGGAAAAAGGAAAGGCCGAGTTGACGTTACTGATTGACACTAAAATGTGGGAAACTCTCTCAAAAGGAAACCAGGTCCAGTAGACAAAAGAACCCATATGTGACCCATGGAACCTAGAGTCAAGGCAACCTTTGCCGAGCTAGGGTAATGGGGTTGCGTTACAAAAAAAAATTCTTTGGTCCTTAAACCAACTACAGGCCACTCAGATGGCCATCCTGGAAGAGGTAAGATGATAGCAAAAGGGCTCTGTGAAACCCAAATTTAGCGGTTTAACGGATGACTGTCAATTGGCTGCAGATACGCTGAAATGCTGCAGTGGCCAGGTATTCCCAACCCTGAAACGCTGGAAGAGCGCGGAAATTGTGGAAACTAATGTCACTGATGTGGTCAAACCCAGGGTATATGTTGGGTACTCTCCGATGCCATCAATCACTCTAGTGGACATTGTTATAGGCCTTGTTGAGGCACAGGGGCTGCGGGTCGTTAGATGGAAGGTGCTCAACAGGGTACAGAAAGGACCACCATTGAACTCACTTTAGCGGTAGACCCACACTCAACGGAGACTCTTGGCAGGCTGCGATACTTAGTCAGCTATGGATATGGCAGGGTGGGTATTCATAAAAGAGGGAAGATGACTGAGTACCGAATGCCCCTTTGGACCGAAAGCCCTTCCGTCCGCCGTTAAACGCGAATCGGAGACAAGCTCGAAGGGAGGTTTCGATGGAGGGGAAAGCTTTAATGGCCACTAATAGATTAACAGAAAACTGGTGTGCTGCAAAGGGATTGTCTAGAAACGACCTTGGCAGGAAAAAAATTGAGTTTTTAGAAGAGGCGAAGTATCTAGAAGTAACTCTGGACAAAAGGCTGAATTGGAACTCACATCTTTATAACAAGGCTACAAAGGAGTTTTATGTCTGCCAGAGTACGAACGTGAAACCCGTTCTTACATATGCGGCACTGGCCTGGTGGCAAAAAGCAAAGCAAGTAATTGCGGTTACCGCCTTGAGCAAGCAACACAACTTGATCTGCGTGGTCATCACAGGAGCTAGGTGCACCTGTCCAACGGATGCCCTTGGTGTGATTACAGGCATTCCTCCTCTATTCTGATTGAAAAGGAAACCTGCTGTAGCGGTCTACGACTGTCCAATGTAATCAGCATGAAAAGTGAGGATCTTTGGGGGCACTTGGAGATTATCAAGCAATTTCTGCTACCGAAATTACCCTTTGACAAGCCCTACAAGTTAAAAATTCCTGAAAGGGACTGCTGTGAAGTGATAATATCTGTAATAAACAAAGGGTCCCAAGTATGGTATAGCGATGGATCGAGGATGGACGACGGAAGTACTGGGACATGCATGCTTGGACCAAGATTCCTGAAAAGTCTGCCAATGGGCTCATATCCAACCATATTCCAGGCGGAAGTCTTCGCTTTGGAAATCTGTGCTCGAGAATTTCTTCGCAGAAGGACAAACGAGGTCAGAATAAATATTATGTCGGATAGTTAGACAGCACTTAAGGCCTTAGACTCATTTAGAAGGACATCAAGGCTTGTGGAGAGTTGTAAAACTCTTCTGAATAGCCTAGGAGTACAAAATAGAGTGACGCTGTGCTGGATACCTGGGCATAAACGTGGAGCTCAAATGCGCATGCATGGTCCTGAACCTTTCTGCGGCACATCTGAAAGATACACTGCAGAACTCAAGGCGAATTTGTACAAGGTGGTGTTGATGGCGAATTTAGATTTTTGAATTCGCCTTTTTTACAACAAACACATCATTTTGACATTAGGAAGTACCGCGGCGAAAATCTAAATTCGCCATCAACACCACCTTGTATAAATTCGCCTTGGCAGAACTGCTTAAATACGAGTTGGGAAGAATCTCAGATTGCTGTCCACCAGCGGAAGTCAAAGGGAATGAGACAATCAAAGAAATTCATAACTGCTTGCAGGAGAAAATGAGAAAGACTCCTTGAACTTTACAGGGAGCGTTTTACATCTACCTGACAGGACCTGCAAGTTGAGGCTTTCTCTAATAATAATACAACTAAGCATATTAACTTTCAGCAAAGGCGCATAACCACAACTGAAGCCTACATAGTTTAAAAATTGTAAGAGCAACACTTTATTTTTTTACTAATTTGTTTGGCAACTAAATGATAATAACGCCAGCAATTCTCTTCACAAAAATTTATTTATCACAACATTAAATTATAAACATATAGGATATATAGTACCTATTCATATACATATTTAAGTACATATTTATATATGTATATACTATACGTACACAAGCACATATGTATGTATGCATATACGTATATGTACATATATGTATAAACATATTTTACTTAAAAAGAATCCTTATTAGCATTCAGCGATGATAGACAATAATAAGTTGGCATTCCGATTAGTATAAACTATACTAGTATCAACACAAACAACAGCCAGTAGCCACCAACAACCTACATATGTATGAACACACACAGCTAGTTGTAGGTATTCAACTAGTGCCGCTATTTATGCATGCCACATGCGGTAGTTGCAGCAAGTGCAATTGCTTATTTTTCCAATTACGTGTGTATGTATGTATGTATGTATATTTACATATCTGTGCATTTGTTTACACCAGCTAGCAGCCACATAATAAAGCGCCGCAGCGGAGCTCTTCACATTTCGTTCGATGTTCGGACGGTGCACGTTGGCACAACATTACTACAATGTTTATTTGTTTGTTTATTTGTAATGCATTTTTTTTTTTTGTGAATGAACTTCAATTTACCACAACTTTGTCTGCAACTTCTTCACCAGCTATGTATATGTATGCAGATATGTATGTAGCATCGAATATTGACTGCATGTGTGCTAGGGACACTCAGAGCGGTACTTTAAATAGTGCATATCCACTTTTCTACAAGTTAATGTGCCACATGCGGCATTTTGCTGCTTTGTGCCGCACACCTTTTTCTTTTTCTTTTTCTTTTTCTTTTTCTTTTTCTTTTTCTTTTTCTTTTTCTTTTTGATGGAGCTCAACCAAGTGTGATTATCCACCAAAACAAGGAATAAGGCACTCATGCAAACATTGATCAATGGTAGAGGACATTAGACTTAAATTGACTTACTAGTAAATTCACATGAATATACACATAAATAGATAAATACATACAGCCATGTGATTAAAGGGTGTATGTGTGTGGGGCTGTTTCGCTTAACCAAGCTGGTCTTTTGTAAACAAACTTGGACGTGTTTTTGTTTCGCCTCTTCTGACAAGAACTCCTCATTTTAATACTTAATGTGAAATTCGGAGGCCGGAAAAAGCCATCATCGTAGGACTATTCGTAAAATAAGTACATATGTACATACATATATGACGTACGTAGATAATTATGTACACAAACAGGAAGAGTATTTGCATATATGTACATGTATGTATACACGTATATATTTACTTTTTCTCCATATACAGATACATACATACATACATACCGTAGATACATACTAGCGAAAGCCATCTTCAAAAGCCTTTTCATTGAGAAACTTTCGCATTAAAATCAGAGAGCAAATAGATTGCTCAAATAAAATGAAGATTGAGAAAATTTCCCGAAATGATTGTAAATTTTAATTACTTACACATGATTAATAATTTGCATTTTAGTTATCGAATTTCTATGTTTTATGCACAGTTTGCTCATACTCGTATCAATTGAATTAACTACCTCATCGCATACTAATTTTATTCTTAAACAAATTGCTAGTATTAACTCCAGCATCTATGTTTATGTACATACATACATACACTATTGCCCCAAACCGTTGAAAGATTTGTTATTATAGCTATGCTTCTACAAACAAGCGTACAGCCTCCAAAGCAATAAACAAACTATCAATTCGTTCTGCCTGTAGGGATTACAGCAGTTTGCTTGCGGTTTTGGTAGGCGGAAAACAGCAGGCAAATGCTAGTAGAAGAGGCCGAAAGCGGGCGCACAGTGTAAGTACTATGTACATATGTATATTCATGACATTTTGAGGATTTCATTTACTTGCAGTTTGCATACCCAATTTTCCTGCTGACGGCTTTTTACACTTTTTATGGAACTTCTTATGGAAGAAAATGCGCAAGACCGTTTTAAAAAAAAATGTAAAAAAAAATTAACGCCAGTTTTTCGATCGCTTAAAACTTGCACTTTATTTTACTAAAATTTAATGGGCTACAAATAAATTCAAAAAAAAAACATCAAAAAATTTGTAATGTATTCATTTAATACTCAACTTCGGTGTTAACAAATTCATAACTCAAATTATTGTAGAGTGCACCCCGTAATACTACCTAAATATTGTGCAATACTCAGAGCAACCATTGTAATCTTTTTCAATTTATTTTGAGATGGCATATTTTCAAAAACTAATTTTTTTATCAAAAAATTTGTATAATAAAAATTTTTTAAGAAAAAAAATTAAAAAATATTTCTTTTCATAGAGAATTTTGATGTGTGTAAGTGTGATTTTTTTCAAATTTTTTCCTCCTCCCGTTCTCCTGATATTTGGAAAACTATTAAATCGATTTGTTTTTGTTTTTGTGCTGTAAAATTTTTAAAAATGTATTAATCAAGCTCAAATTTATTATTTATGTTTATCTATTTACCCTAAAAATTTTAAACAAATCAACGCATGAAGCGTGAACCCTGTCCATTTCTGTTTGGAACGCCCCATATGCAGATATGTACGCAAATCTATGTTCGTTTCAATAAACGCTTAAGTTTTTAGGTTGACTTTGCTGTTTTATGTAGCGTTTATGATTTTATTTTAATTGCAAGAAATTTTGTTTGATGCATTTTGGTAATTAGTGTTGGGAAGTACCGATTACTTTTGAGGATCGAGTTCTTTGTTATCGACACTTTTAAGGATCGGGTATCTTTTAGAGTATTGAGTTCTTTCTTTAAGTATACTTAAATTCGCATTCGCGAATGTGAAAAATGTGACATTCGCAACATCCCTAACATGTACCAAAGCGATTATTGGAACAGAGTATTTCTGAGTACGGAGTACTTTCGAGTTCTTTTAAGTTCTGAGTACTTTGGAGTTTCCTTTTTTTGAGTACTTTCGAGTTCTTTTGTGAGCACTGAGTTGTTTGGAGTACTTAGTATCGATACTTTTAAAAATCGGGTGCTGTCGATCCTTTTGAGAATCGAATTCTGATTACTTTTTGCATCGATACGGCCCAACACTATTGGTAATACTGAAAGATAGTTTTGAATCATGCTTTGAAAATAGTTCGGGGTCATAAATAACCCCTCTTTGGCGAATCGGAATTTCGGCTGTTTCAGGAATCAATCTAAATAATTTAGAAAAACAAAAAGGGTTACCATCTGTTCGAAAAGTCGAACTTAGTTAAATTGAACAAAAGTGATGCATATGAAATATAAAATGACAGTGTCAAACGAAGGAGTTTTAAAAAATCGGTTGTTGAAAATTTTAAAATATTGTTCATGGGTTTGCAGAGGATTGACACCTGTTTAAGAAGTTAAATTCAAATTATTTAATTAACTGAAACTTCTTAAATGCCAAACATGATCGATAGTATGTTCAGTGAGACTTAATGAGACCAAGTTACGTAGTCATAAGTGGGCAGTGCCACGCCCATTTTCCAAAAATTCCATGTTAATCTTATCTCTTTTTAAAAGATTGCTGCAAGTATTAACTTTTAGTAAATTAACGTCATCAAATTTCGAAATATCAAAGTTTCAGTATTTCTGAAATTTAACGTTATATGAAAACTGGGCGTAACTTTTTAGTCCAACTTCAAACATTTCTGCGCCTAAATTTGTTGTGTTAAGTAGAATAACTATACCGAGTTTGGTTTGGAATTTTCTTGATTAAGGGAAGGAAATTCATGACAATGGGCCGCATGCATAAAACCTGAGCAAATGTTTTTTTTCGGAGCTTCGATTTGATCAAATAAATGTAAATGAAAGGTATGAAATTTTAAGAAAAAGCAATTGCATAGAGTATGTATGACCTAAATGTGATCAAAAATCTGTGAAATTTGAGAATAAAAATGTTTGCCTGGCTTTCGTTTTCGGCAACTTGGGCCATATGAATGAGTAATACTCATTAAAATTACGTGTAATTTATTTTCGCTGAGTAAAAAATAATGTGCATATATACATATGTATGCATGTTTAATTGTATTAAAATGAAAGTGGAATCTTTCATCTTTGCAACATTCAACATCTACATATTTATTATTCTCTTATTCGAGAATCTTGCTTTTCGAAATTTTTGCATTATCCACTTAAGTTTTTACACTTATAAGAGCACTTAGAAATTAGTATCATAAAAAATACAATACTTAAAAAAGAGTGAAGCACAAGTGCTGCAGAAATACGTCCTATACAGTGGAACAAATTCTCGACTCTACAGAGCAGGAACTGCACAAAATCCCATAGAAAAATTATTCTTGATTTTTTGGCCAGTGCCATTCTGGCCCGATATACCTATCGAAAAGGCATCAAGCTTTTTTACGAAATTTTTTTCGAAAATGTATAATGTTTACCAATATTAAATATATTCAATATCTATACTAATTGTATGTATAAAGAGAAGTAAGTCTCTTTTTTTGGTAAGAGGTAATATCGCGAACGGCCGGGACGATTTTTATATATAGCTTTCAGGAACCACCATGTCAATCGATCTATTTGAAAAAATTTGTTTATTCATGGTCCGTTTCGCTTGAGATTTAACACATACATATGTATATAGCGTATTGACGGGGACCGATCTACTGGAATAAATTGTATTTATGGTCCAATGTCTCTGAAATTCGGTAAAAGTATTACAGATATACGCACATTGGGGTGGTCCAAAAATACATGAGGGGGGAAATAGTTTCAAATGTTAAGCTCTCACCCTTTAGGATTTTTCTAAATAAAATACCCGTATCTTTTTATAAGAAAAAACATATTCAAAACTGCTTCAAATCCCATGGAGTTGTCCATGTATTTTATATGGGTGAAAATCACTTATTCGTAGAAATCAACATTTTTCGCTCGGAAAACTCTTTTTCTTTAATTTAATTTAATTTAATACAGCAATGTCTTTTGACGACCACCAAACCACAGCCTTAGCAGATAAATGTGCCACTGAATATCGTGAAAGTTTTCAATTTTCTTTTAACAAAAAAATTAATTTTGGCCGGGTCTGATAGGTAGAAATGGAGTAAGGTTATATCGAGCCCTTACCGCCAAAATAACGTATGCGACATTTTTTTCAAAATTTTCTTTTTTGATGCAGAAATATTTATGTATTCCTAGAGCATCTAAGAATATTTCTGCATCAAAAAGAAAATTAAAAAAAAAATATTACTTAGGTTATTTTTGCGTTTAGGACTCTATAAAATACTAGTTAGTGTTTCGAAATACGAGGAAAAATCATATACATATTTACATTTCGTAAAAAATATTCCCACTGTGCACTTAAGTGGTCCATCACAACCTTGACCCAAACACTTAAGACACCAAGCAGGTCGATTAATTGCGAATACTGAAATATGTACTTATGTATACTTAGTATTATGTATGTATGTAAGTATATATGCAGTTATGTATGTTTATATGGAACATATATGTAAGCGCATGCTTCGCTCAATTCAATTTTTACTATGCAATCGTTTTGTTACAAAATTTTTACAGCATTTCTTTTTACATACGAACATGGATTTCAATTGAAAGCCAATTATATCTTAAGAACACCAATTTTATCTAAGTACTTCATGTTGAACTAAATTGAAATTTTATTGCAAATAATACTCGATGCCACTTTAAAAATGATGCAAAATTACACACAAAAAAATCGCTATGTCTTCTTTTTCAAAAACCCTTGTGAAATATTTTCGGGACATTGAATAAGACGCCTGCCAAAAGCACAGCCCATATAATTTATTTTCCATATAAAACCACAGGAAAATTGATAACACTCTGCACCAAATTTCAAAAAATTGGAGGTGATGGGAATCGCAACAGCATTTGATTAAGCTGGTCAAATAATGAAAAAGTAGCAAAGGATTTGAAATTGACGAAATAAGCTCCCAATGTGAACATATAATTTAAAAACAACCGTTCGTTGGATAACAAAATGGGATACCAAATGAAAGAGCATGGCCTTCGATTGCAAAAAACCTTTATTTTTTGAGTTGGGCTCCCACCTATTTGTCTAAAAAAAATTATAAAATCTGTTCGATGCGTTACGAAAAGTGAGCTGTCAAACGAAAGGGCTGGACCTCAAGATGTTCAAGAATATATTATTTTTGGAGTAGGGTTGCCACCTTTTTTAAATTATAAGATCTTCAGCGTTCGTTGGACTAAATAATTAAGTACCAAGTGAAAGGATATGGCCCATGGATGCGCAATAAGGTTTAATTTTTTTCTGAGTGGGGTTGCCATCTATCCAAAAATTACTACCTTATATGCATATAATTCGTGAAGAAATTTTTTGTTAATTACACCAGAATTGCACTGTTGATTCAATTTTAAATGGAAGGAAAGCGCTTGTCCTTCAAATGTGGAATAAGGTTTTATTTAAGGCTGCCACCTGTGCGAAATTTTATAAAATGCGGGCTGTTCATTGGCTTGGCCTCTAGATACTCAGTAATGTGTTATTTTTTGAGTAAGGTTGCCAGCTTTTAAAAAATTATAAGGTCTTCACCATTCGTTTGACTAAAAAATGAGCTATGAATTGAAAGGATATGGTCTCCGGATGTGCTATAAACTCTTATTTGTTTTAGTGGGGTTTGCTATTTTTTTATAATTACTAGCTTACATATAATACGTGAAGGCATTTTTTGTTAATGACATCAAATTTGAACAGTTCATTCAAATATAAAAAATTAGATGCCGAATGAAAGAGCTTGGCCTCCACATTTGCAATAAGGTTTTATGTTTTTGAATAGAGTTGCCGCCTGTCCAAAAGTTATAAGATCCACACTGTTTATTTTTTGATTAGGGTTGCCACCTGCTTTCTCCAAATGCATATATGTACATACTTACATACCTACATATTCATACGAAGCCGGCTAGTATACTATTTATATAAGTAGATACATACA
>NW_016165630.1:26721-26910 GCF_001687245.7 Rhagoletis zephyria | reverse complement strand
TATGGTCACCTTTAAACCTGGTCTCCCGCTCTCCCTCAGCTAAACACTGCGCAATGACTCAAGATGTTTTGGTGGCGCAATGATTCTAATGTCTGGTCACTTTCGCCAAACATTACCAGTCATTCCAAGATCGACGGCTGCCGATGAAATAAACGCTTGCCTGAAATCATCTACTTTGTGGCGCTTTGT
>NW_016165630.1:0-26689 GCF_001687245.7 Rhagoletis zephyria | reverse complement strand
TCTGCGCAATGACTCAATATGTTTTGGTGGCGCAATGATTCTAATGTCTGGTCACTTTCGCCAAACATTACCAGTCATTCCAAGATCGACGGCTGCCGATGAAATAAACGCTTGCCTGAAATCATCTACTTTGTGGCGCTTTGTGAAGGAACTTCAGCTGACAACAAATATGCGAGTTGCATTGCTAAATGATCCATCCGCCGAATCTTTCTCTAAACAATTGCTGACTATCGGTAATGGCCGTGTTCCTGTCGACAAATCGAACGGATTGATTTCCTTTCCACCGAATTTTTGCAATTTCGTTTCAGCAACGGACGAGCTCATCAACAAAGCGTTCCCGAATATAATAGCTAACCACAAATATCACAATTGGTTGAGTGAACGAGCAATTCTTGCGGCAAAGAACAACGATGTAGACCACTTAAATATCAGCAAATCTTTGGTCCACTTCATTCCTTCAAATCGATAGACTGTGTGACAAATGAAGACGAAGCAACCAACTATCCAACTGAATTCTTAAACTCATTGGATCTGCCTGGCTTACCACCGCACAATTTACAACTGAAGGTTGGCTCCGTAATTATCATGCTTCGAAATCTTAACCAACCAAGACTATGTAACGGAACGCGTTTGTTGGTAAGAAAACTCATAGACAATGTCATTCATGCGACGATACGTAAAGGAAAGTTCGAAGGTGAGGAAGTTCTCATTCCGAGAATTCCGATGATCCCAACCGATACACCATTCGACTTTAAACGAATTCAATTTCCGATTCGGCTTGCATTCGCCATGATGATCAACAAATCACAAGGTCAATCTTTGAGTGTTTGTGGCCTGAATCTTGAAAATGAATGTCTCTCTCACGGTCNTGCATATCTCTGAATGTGTTCATGGAAGAGTACTGGAACTTGGTATGTACAAGATATATAAAACGCGACTGGTCATGAATAAAAGTTGGGGCTATTGGAAAAAGGGACGTGGCACCTCCCATGGTAAATTACTCGAAAATGGTATAGAGATATATGAAATCAATCCTATGCTCTTAGAGAAAATTGGGGTTATTTGAAAAGGGGGACATGGCACCTTTCAAACGCACTGAAACTATTAACGTATCTTTGTATGCATGTACAGTTTTGCTAAGTTATTCAAGACGGAAAATATGCCTTCTGATAACCACCAAACCGTAATATTAGAAGACAAATGCGTCACTAAAAATAATGAACCTGAACTCTTGGTGAAAATGTTGGACCAAAATCTTTCAATACACGGTTTAAAATTTCGGTTTTAATTTTAAACTCTTTGGACTACATATATGACCAAACAACATAAATTCAGTTTCAAATACAAACCTTCTAATTTAAAAAAAGAGGGCACATATGTTGGGTTTAGAATTTAAACAGCTCGGTTTAAATTTTAAACCCAAACATTTTCATAATTAAGAATAAAAAATAAAAATAAAATTTCATGCTCCGTCTGATGAGGATTGAACCCGGACAGCCTTAGTAGCAACCAATTGTATCAAGCAGCTTTGCACACTCAGCTACAGCCACGCATGTAAATGTGCTTTCATATGTTGAGTTTGAATCAACACCACATTTCGCAGTGCGAAAACATTTTCTATTTAGGTTTAGATTTTAAACCAAATTTTCTATATATGAAACCTAGAAACTAGAATTAAAACATTTTGGTTTAATTTTTAAATCACGAACTTTTTGGACTAAAATTTAAACCACAATATATTAAAAATTGGTTAAAACTATTGGCTGGTTTAAAAAGAAGACTATAAAAAAATTCAAAAGGCAGTAGTCCCAGCGCGGTTTAAAAATTAAACCCAAATTTTTGACCGTGTACAAAAAATTTATTTTGGGCGGGACTAAGTTCGCCAGGTCTGCTAGTTTTTTTATATGATAATTTTAAACTCTTTGGACTACATATATGACCTTCTGAGGTTACTGTTGAAGTTGACGTATTTGTATCAATTTCAGCAATTTCTGGCTCACTTTGTAAAACAGAAATCTTTTTTTGGCGCAGCGCAATATCTGGCTGGCGGTGGTGGTGGAGCTGAACTGAGGCACACCAACTCTACCAAACCGGTTTTAAAAGTCTCAGCATCCATGGAAACAACAATTTTTGTCGACATAAAAAAGATTTTAAAGTTGCCTGCTTTTTTGAAACTTCAGCCTTTTCCTCTGGTTTTATGTTGGCAGCCTATAATACCGCTTTAAGTGGCGCCACAAGTTGTATTTTTTAATGACGACCTAAACTTTTGCACCGCAAGCGTCATCATCTTTTTTTAAAATACATATTGCCCAGTTTATATTTTCACTGCCCTTATGAAAATTGAAAGCACTTTTAAACTCTTTCTCAAAATGTATCACACTTAGGACTTCCTTCGGCATTTTTCAATTTGTTTTTAACAAGTGATGGTTATTGTTTGACAGGTGAATGTTTGGCAGGGTGAACTGGGTGCTGACTACAGAGTGCCCTGAAAATTTATGATTTAAGATCTTTTTATGATTTAAGATTTTTTAAGTCAAATATCTTATCCCTCTGCCTGCAATGGACCGTAGACCACGCCCAGAGATTCTTGTTATATTTTTTTACTGCCCTGTGGACAAAATAATCGTGCAAAATAGCGTTTAAATTTTTTGGATGGCTAGTTTAGAAAATATCACCACGTTTAGATCTTTAAATGGAAAATTTTCCTTTGCTTATGGGTTCCAAAATATTAAATTGTCATATTTCGATTTTATTTTGGAAACTTTTTTAAGTGATTGTGTTTATTATAAAGTAAGTATTGTAAGCGCCACTCTGTTTTCGAAATGCTCCACTCTGTTCCAAAATAGAGCAAGATAGAGAGCAGAGGAACTGTCAAATTATTTAAATTTTGGCAACAATGTTTCAGACTGATCATTCTGCAATGAACAATATTGCAAATACAATAAAAAATATCATAGAATTTATTTGCTGAAATTTTTTGCTTGAGGAGCTAAGGAGCTAATGAATTTTTTTAGCTCCTTGCTCCAACTCCGCTCCGGCTAAATTCGTTCGCTCCTTAGCTCCATGCTCACTCCGAAGCCCTGATACAAAATGTATCAATCGATGGAAAAAATGCGAGTTATTAAAAAAGGAGGCATGTCACCTCCCATACATACAAAAACTTTCTTAATACATATCTCTGGAAGGATATAAAATCTCTGGAAGTATTTTAAATTTGTTATGGAGATTTATTTTATAAGTGCCGTACTGACAGAAAAAATTTTATTTAATGGAAGACGGAGGGAGAGCCGGCTTCGGCCTTATAATCTATAGCTCTCGTGATGTATACATACCTCTTAAAAGCTCAGTTAGTCTAGACTTAACTTAAATTAACTTACCGTAAAAAATCATCAATGATTACTCAACACGTCAACATAAGCCAAGAGCGGAAATATTTTGTTTTTGTATTTTCTCTTTCAGCTGTATAACAGTTCGCCGCCTTAAATGTCACATAAAAAGAAATCATGCAAACAAAAACGTTTGCTTTCATTTATTTTTAAGAAATACAAAAACAAGAGCCTGGCAAGCCTGATTCTCTCACCGCTCTAAATTTCCGTAAGGCCGTAACTTAAGAACCTAAAATCTACAGGTTCTTAAGTTTCTTACGGTAAGTTAAGTTTTAACTAACCGCCAACATAGTTTCTCATATAACAGGTTGGCCAGAATATTATGTTAAGTTAAGTTACGGAAATTAAGTCTAGACTAACTAAGCTTTAAGGCATTTAGCTACAGTAATGAGAAGTGGTATATTATCAAGGCCAAGTTACTAAATTTGAGTTGCAAATATTAGAACCCGCCGTGGCACTTCCAAGTGGGTTACACGTTCACGCGGCGTATCCCTGGAACCATTTTAAGATAAACTTAGAGGGATTGATATCTTTCGTACGCCTAACTTGTAGACGAGATTTTATAATTTCATAGTTTTAAACGCATAAATACCTTAACTCGCTTAAAAAATATAGAGCTATAACAAAATGGGCACAGAAATAAAATATAACATCATTAAATTATTTTTCATATTTGTATAAAAACATGGGGTGGAATCCGCGGGTATAAGCTAGTAAAAAAGTAACAAAAAAAATTCACTTGAAAAACATTGTAGATATTTGAAAAAATCACCACGCACTCAGTTTTAATCGACAATGTATGTACACAAAAAATATATATTCAGCCTTGAATAAGAATATTTTCAAATAAAAATTATACTTTTCGTTCAACTTTGATTCAATTAATCGCCTGTGAAAGTTAAACAATGCAAACACGCTCTAAGCGAAAAGTGAACGATTTCGGGCGAAAATGGAGGACCTGCCCAACCTTCCGTAGCAAGAGAGACAAAAAGTCAAAATGGGGCATTTTCCCTCAATGGGGTATGTCTGGTAACCCTAGTTGAAAAGCGTAACGGAAAAAAATCTTGGAACAAAAAAGAAAAGATAAAACATACTTAAAAGCATAATGAAAATTTTTTTTCAACAACGTTTTTCGCCAAATTTCCCCGACCCATTGCTGTTTGTTGCGCTTATGATTTAATACACGTAAACACTTAGTGCACGGCGGCAGACAATAAAAAGGCAGCAAGCAAGCATTGCACAACAAAAACAATAAAATGTTAACATTGTTATGTAGCTAAAGAAATAGAAATAATGTAAACCTTGTCGAGCAGTAAGGGCCGCCACAAGTGGCGGACACAGCGAAATATCAGGTGCATTGTTGCCTGGTCAGCAGTTTGCCACGTATTCCGCAACCACTGGCTACCATGCTTCTAAAGTTGTGGTAGTGGCTTGGGCATCATTTTGACAGCGGTCCTTGCTGTGATCGTCATCAACGGAATCGCGAGTGAACGTCCATTGCCACACCTTCGTAATTTCCCACACGTTTACGAAAATTCACTTTGAAGTGCTCCGTGGTAGGTTAGTTGGCTGGCTAGATTCGCCCCGTCCTTCGCTATAGATAGGAGGCGCTTTTAGTGCAACCACGTTGAGGTCGCTCTAAACCATGTTATACCGACTTCCCCCCTGCTAGTAACGTTGTTTGCTCGATGTGTTTGATTTGTCTACTTCGCATGCAAGTCACGTAAAGAATCAGTGAGCAGCGGTGGGAAGATTGCTGTGACGCAGCTCATGCGATTTTTAAAAAGTGAATGAGAGACTAACTGCTCGACAGATAAGCGGACGAAAAGCCAGACACTATGGACAGCCATGTGTAGACAACTACAAGCATGCAACGAACTGACCATTCATCTGATCCACTTCGTCGTTTATTGGCCTGGCAAGTTACCAGTACAATACCTATGTATATATAGCCAAGGTATGCCATGACGTTTGCCACGTCCGCAACACTTTGCAGTATATAAGTGTATGTATGTTTCACAGGAGACGGTCGTGCATCATTTGTGTGCACTTATGGCGCTGATTGGATTACTGATTACCATTATTATTATTTTTGATGGCAGGATTGCAATAATCGAAGACTTGTTTCTCACGCTGGCTTATTAATGAAATTGCAAGGGATTCTGATTCGTGCTTGCATAAAATAGGTTCTAGCTAAATGAATATAGCGCAAACGGAAACAAGAGATACAAATAACCAGCCTTATCATGAGTTTCATTTTCCCAGAACCGGTTCACTTTTCACTCTTGGTTTCCATGGTTTTACTATGGGCGGATGGCAAATTTTCAGGATAAGGCATTTTTTTTTTTCCTTCGCCCAAATGATTTTTTGGAGAAATCTTATAATAATTTTGATACTCAATTTTCAAAAGAAAAAATAGTATATGCATAAAATCAAGAAGTTCCTATACTTAAGACAATGGCTTGCAGGCTTGCTTTGCTTGCTTCGCTTTGAGAACTGTCAAAAGGTATTTGGAATATACTAAAACGTATGAAGGCTGACCAAATGGCAACTTTGCTTCATTTGCTTTAAGCGCCTCAAAGTTTTAAATAGGCAAATGTTTATTTTTGAAAGCGTTTCGTAGGCTTTTGACAAAAAGGTATGTTCCCGTTCTAAATGAATTCAAACAAACTTCTGCACACTTTTATGAACACAAATTTGCTTACGTAATTAAAAAAAAATAAAATATAAGTAGTTCAAAGTTTCATAAAAATTATTCTATGTTTCTGTATTTATATTTAACATATCGCTGGCTGAAAAGTTGCTAAGTCCATTTTTACAAATTTTACGGGAGATTTGAATACAAAATTTTGCGTGTTTAAAGCAAAGCAAATCTCCATACGAATGAGAAGGATTCGATCTTTATTAAAATATTTCGTATTATTTTGGCCTTAACGGATTTTCGGGGCCTCATTTGGAATTACAGAATTTGCCTTTCATTGAATATAAACGAGAAAAAATAAAACAAGTACTTTAATTTCTCTTGCTTCGTTTATCAAAATATGATGTTTCATAAAATGTGGACTAAGCAACTTTTCACACAAAGCTAGCGATATTTATGATGTCAAACTACTGGCCAGTCGTCCCTTGAAAAATTGTTTTTTGTTTTTGTTTTTAATAAATGTATATATTTATATATGTATAATTATTATCATTCCTTTGAAATGCAAAAATTAATTCGCATTAATTTAAAAATAAATCCGAACGGATCGTTTTGAATTTCTTTTTTTTTTAATTTTCTACAATTTAATGGGAAAATTATTCTTAGTGTAGGGGAACAGACCTCGATTTTTGAACTACACAGCTGGTAGCTTTGACAGCGTTTCAAGCCGTCATTTGGAATTTGAAGTAAATCAAACAAATTCAAGTAAGCAAGGCATCCAAAGCAAGCCCGCATTGGGCCAGCGCCTGTTCACCTATCTCATTAGTGCTATGGATCCCCAACTCCAAATCCATTTGAATCCGTATTTAATTTCTATTTGATTGGGCGTTAGTATTCTTATCAAATACTCGTACTTATAGTCACATTCACCACCCGATTCCCCCAGTTTTTAGGAAAGTGGCAGATGATGTGAAAAACTGCTTGTCTGAAGATTTAATCTCATACTAAGGCATATAATCCCGGACCATTTCGTGAATCCCGCGATTTCGGGATCTTAAATTGGTAACCCCGGAATCCCGGGATATTTCGGGATATTATTACTTTTTTTAGTGCGAATACTAGAAATAAAATAAATTTGTGTTTTTAAGCAAAGAAATATGAATGCCTTTAATATCGGAAATAACAACAACTATAAATGTCTTTATTTTATATAACTTTAAAAAGCTAATTACAAACTGAATAAACAATGAGCTATGGAACTAAAATTCATTCTCATGGCGACTTCTATATATATTATAACATAGAATAACAACATAGAATAAATAACTGTTAAAATGTCTCTTCCCTATTTATATCTTTCCTGCTGTATCTATGTATAGCGTATATTTTTCATATCCATAAATTTTTTGAGGGAATTAGTATTTCACTAAACTCAGGTTAGAATCGTTTCATGCAAAAAACAAAACTTAACAAAAAACAGAATATAACATAACCAAAGATCTTAGAAAGTTAAGATGCTGGCTATGTTCATGGCTCCCTTATATTCTACTAGCTTATACCCGGGGATTTCACCCCACGTTTTTATACAAATATGAAAAATAATTTAATGTAGTTATATTAAAATTCTGTGCCCATTTTGTTATAGCTCTATATTTTTTAAGCGACTTAAGGTGTTTATGCGTTTAAAACTATGAAATTATAAAATCTCGTCTACAAGTTAGGCGTACGAAAGATATCAATCCCTCTAAGTTTACATTAAAATGGTTCTAGGGATACACCGCGTGAACGTGTAACCCATTTGGAAGTGCCACGGCGGGTTCTAACATTTCCAACTCAAATTTAGTAACTTGGCCTTGATAATATACCACTTCTCATTACTGTAGCTAAAGGCCTTAAGAGGTATGTATGCATCACGAGAGCTATAGATTATAAGGCCGAAGCCGGCTGTCCCTCTCCCATTAAATGAATTTTTCTCTGTCAGTACGGCACTTATAAAATAAACGCCGTAACAAATTTGAAATAATTCCAGAGATTTTCTATCCTTCCAGAGATATGTATTAAGAAAGTTTTAGTATGTACGGGAGGCGACATGCCTCCTTTTTTAATAACTCACATTTTTTCCATGAGCAATTGATACATTTTGTATACACAACTCCATACCAAGTTCCAGTATTCTTCCACAAACACGTCCAGGGATATGTGGCAAGAAAAAGTAAATTTGTACTGGAAGTACCACGCCCCTTTTTCTTATAACCCTAATCTTCTTCCGTTAGTTTGGAATTGATTTTATATACCCCAGTACCCAGTACCCAGTACTCTACCATGAACACCTCTAGAGATATGCAGTATAAAATAGTAAATTTTTACGGGAGGTACTATTCCCCCTTTTCGAAAACGCAAATTTTACTCCATGAGTACCTATGGAATTAATTTTGTATACACATCTCGGTGTCAAGATCTAGTCCTCTGCAATAATACCTCCAGAGATATGCAGCATAGAAAAATCAATTTTCATGGGAGTTGCCACACCATCCTGTCCAATAATTCTCATTTTTCTCCATGTGTATGGGATTAGTTTCACATACATACATACATATATATTTCCATACAACGCTTGGGAACTTTACCCCAAATATTTGAGAAAATATGCAATATGAACTTTCAGTCAGTATGGAAGGTGCTACGCCTCTTTTCCAAAAACGTCCATTTTTCTCTGTGAGTATGAATTTGATTTCGCATACATATCTCTATACCTAGTTCCAGTTTAGGGTGGCCAGATATTATAGTGACATAAGCAGTACAGTTGGGATCAAAAATCAGTACAAAGCCATAAAAATCAGCTCATTTTTAAGCGTATGTTTATACCCGAGCGCACTTGTGCACAAGGGTATATTAACTTTGTTCACATAACGGTTGTTTGTAACAGTCAAAACGGATCAAGATAGATATAGACAACTGTATACATAAATGCTTAGAATGAATAGAGAAGTCGATTAAGCCATGTCTGTCTGTCTGTCCGTCCGTGTACACGATAACTCGAGCAAAAATTGAGATATCTCAACGAAATTTGGTATGGAAGGTTTCCATTTATCCAAGGTAGGTTGGTATTGAAAATGGGCCAAATCGGACTGTTACCACGCCCACTTCCCATATAACGGTAATTTTCAGAAATGCGAAAACTGCGATATTTTAGTAACTATTAAAGATTATTCACTCAAAATTGACATATACAATAAATTTTTGACGAAAAATAAGAATATATAAAGCTTTGGAAAATGGGCGTAGCCACGCCCACTTATGGTTACATGTGCATATCTTGCTAACCGCTACACCAATTTCTTTCAAACGTGGCACAGTAGTTGACCTTAATACAGCATACCAAATGGCCGAACATTTTTAAAATCGGACAATAACCACGCCCACATCCCATATAACGGCAATTTAGAGAAATACAAAATCTTCGATAAATCAGTAGATATAACGCTAATTTATTCAAAATTGATGCTGGCAACAATTCTATACCAAGAAGTACGTTTATAATAAAATTTTGGTAAATGGGCATGGCGCCGCCCACTTATGATCAGATATATGTACCTCGGTAACCGTTCTACCAATTTGTACCAAACTCGGTATGGTTATTGTGTTTGCCACATCAAAGCAAAACGTTGAAAATTATCGAAATCGGAATAAAATTACTTCCGCTTTTCACATAACGGTAAATTTCAGAAATCTTGAAACTTCAATATTTCGAAATTTAAGGACGCTAATTTTCTCAAAATTGATACACCCCGGCTTACCATGTAGCGATAGCTTTCGGAAAGGTGAAAAACATATATTTAATACTAGCGCCGGGTATTTAATGTTCGGCTCCGCCCGAACTTAGACTTTCTTACTTGTTTATTATTAACAATATAACAACCAAATAACAGCCCATTAATTTAACAAAAAATAACGAATAGAGTTTTAAATACATATAGTATTATCAATATAAAAGTTCATTACTTTAAAACAAATCAAAGGTATTACGTATGTATGTACAGCTGTGCTCACGAAAATAGTAGTAAAATGTATTGACAGATTTTGAAATTTTTTTCTTTCCTCACTTAATTGAATATTTTTGTAAAAATATAGTTAATTCTATAACAAAAGACAAGTGAGTTGAAGTCTCAAACTTTCTAGAAAATTTATAAAAAGTGAGAATATTAAGTAGAAGACGAGCTCGAGTCAGAATCTGTTTTCATATCCCTGCAAGAACAGTGACTATCATTTGACAAATCATTTGAGTGGCAAGACTGATAGTGATTTCTGTCACTGGCTACCTACAAGTTTCTATCAAATTCTAAAGGGCAGAGTGAAAAATCTGATGTAAACATTTGTGTACAAATTCTTCCGTCTTCCTCCAACTTATGGCCTTATTTTATGGTCTCTTTTTAAGCAACGCAAAATTTTCATATGTGTTAGTAAGATAAATGAGAATGTGTTAGTTTCCATCACACAATTCTTGTAGGGATTTTAAGCTACAAGTTTAAAACATATTTAGTTGGTGTGCTTATAAAATACAACATTCAGTTTGCAACTTTTCCAAATTTTTAGAACTTACATTGCACCGTAGGAGTAGTCGTCTTAAGTTTGACGTACTGACAGCCGATTTCTCAGTGGATGTTTAATTATAATCAAAACATTATCTCTTATTGTCATCTTCACAGTGTACTTAATATATGATTAACTCACCACCACCTTTCATAAGATTTATTAATGGCGAAACCAGCTTTTCCTGTAAATCCTGTAAAACCTGCAAATCGTGAAATTGGGTTGGGTTGAATCCAAACAGTTTGTTATTTTGCGAAATCCTAGGAAACGAAACAATTGCAAGCTGACACCTTTTTAATAATGGTTTCAATCTGATCACACGTATGAGTTGTCAAAAACCATTGTTTTGAACATGTAAACCTCAAGCAAATGTCAATTACACCAATTTACAAAAGTATTTATTAAATGGAAAAATCAGTACAAAATCAGTACAAACTCAAAAAATCAGTAGATTTTGCGTAATGATTTCGGGCTCTTAAAAATCTGTACAATAGAAAAATATCAGCACATGTACTGATTAAATCAGCGCATCTGGCCACCCTATTCCAGTTCTCTACCACAAATACTTCCAGAGATATGTATGTATTATAAAAATTCCAATTTGTACGGGAGGGGCCTTGAGTTATCGGAATTACTTTCAGTCTAAGACCATCCTTGTGAAATCCGTAGTAAGTGTACTAAATTTCGTTCTGAGCGGGAAACTGGTTAAGGAAGTATCCTATCTTTCAATCCAGGTCATAAACCATCCGTGAGCAAAATTTCATTTTCAAAGGTGGCAACTCTTAAAAAAGTAGCCTCTTTTCCAATCTAGGTCAAAAGCTATTTGCGTGCAAATTTTCAAGCAAATCCGTTTAGTCGTTTCCGCGTATTAATTTAATTAAACGTTTTTTCTGGTTTCTTTTCGAGCCTGAGGTCAAGTTTTTATTTTTGTTTTACAAGTGTCCGATATTTCGGCTCTCAACGAAAGCCATCTTCAGGGACTCTAAATACAAAAAACACTTAGAATACAACAAATTTCAACAAAAAGGCAAATCGACTTACATTAAAAGAAAAAAAGAAAAACTTAAAAGCAAAACTAACATAAAGCACAAAAGACCAAAGAAAATATAAATTATTTTTGCGTAGACGATTTCATTCTATGCTGTCAAGTGGCTGGACTTCGACTGATTTTGGTTTGTATTCTTTTTGTTTTATCGATCAGGTGTCTGTAAGCATGAGCGACGTTCTCTGTGTCCGTTTTGTAATTTATTCTTAATTCTGTCGGTGTGTTAGTTATATGTAGCATTTCTATCGTCAGTCTCTTGTTGTAATTGCTCTCCTTTTGCAATATGCTAACGTTATCAATATTTGAAGAATGTGAGAGTTCTGCACAGTGGGCCGACGTGCTGTTTGTTGTGTGTTTCCATTATTGCGCGATCTTAGATTTGATTTGTGTCCACTAATCCTAGTTTTTAAATTATTTTTTGTCGTTCCAACGTAGATTTTTTCACATTTGTTTTGCGTATTTCCATTACATGTTATGCTATATATTACATTATTTTGGTCCATTTTGTCAATTTTGCTTTTTGTGTTGCTGTATAGTTTTTTAAGTGTATTGTCCATTCTGTATGCAATTTTATATTTTTCTTTGTCATAGAATTTAATTTTAGCCATTCTGTCTGCCACTTTTGGCACGTAGGTCATCGACTTCCATATTTTTGGCTGTTCTTTGTTGCCCTTGTTAAGATTATGTTGTCCATAGTATTTATGTAGTAGCTTTTTGATGGCCTGTTGTGGAAAACTATTCATGGTTAGTATTTTGGAGATGATTTCGTTGTTACTTCTGTGAAATATTGGGTCGCTTATTGTGAGTACCCGTCTGATAAAGTTGTATGCCGTGTTGAATATCATGTTTTTTGGATGTTTTGAAAAATAGTTAATTAGTCGTCCGGACGCAGTGGGTTTTTGGTACCAATTTATTTTAATTACGTTGTTAGTCCTTGTGAGTTGGGCATCTAAGTACGGTAATCGGTTTTCATGTTCTTCTTCCTTCGTGAATTTAATATTTTTGTGATAGCTGTTCAATGCTAGAAAGTGTTACGTCCACCTGGTCCTTTTTGATGATGGCAAATATATCGTCAACATATTTGGTTATTAGCCTAGGTTTGGTTGTAAATTTTTTCATACATTCGTCCAGTAGGTCCTCCATCATTATGTCTGCAATTCTTGGTGAAAGTGGCGATCCCATAGGTAGTCCTTTTTGTTGCGTGTAGACTCGATCCTTATATTTGAAGTAACGGGTGTCCTTTATGCAAAATTTCAGGCTGTTTATGAAAAATTCCTTCTTCCATTTGGTAGATTCTTCTATATCGTCCCATTTATGTTCGATGATCCTGAGAGCGTAGTCCACAGGTACGCTTGGAAACAGAGAAACTACATCGAAAACATCTATAACTAAAGGTCGATTAAATAAATTCTTGCAAATTTACTTAAACTTTTTTTAGCAGGGGGCAGCTCTTAAAAAAGTAGCCTATTTTTTAATCTAGGACATAAGCTATCTGTGTGCAAACTTTCATGCAAATCAATTCAGTAATTTCCGTGTATTAATTTAATTGAACTTTTCTAACAGGCGGCCACTCTTAAAAGAGTAGCCTATTTTCCATTCTAGGTCATAAGCTATCCGTGTGCAAAATTTCATGCAAATCCGTTCAGTCGTTTCCGCGTATTAATTTAATTAAACTTTTTTAACTTTTTTAAAAAGTAGCCTATTTCCTATTGTAGGTCATAAGGGTGGAGTGCAATAAGGCTCGCGGAAATAACGCCCACGGGCTTTATTTCCTTAAAAAAAGAGAAATAAAGCCCGCGGGCGTTATTGCCTTTTCGAAAAAGAAATTAAGCCCGCGGGCTTTATTGCGTTTTGCCGGTGGGCATTATTTCCCCTTCGATGTGGCAATAACGCCCGCTGGCTTTATTTCCTAAAAAATTAAATAGAGACTGCGGGCGTTATTTCATCTTTATTGTGGCTCTTGTCTCCATTTTAGAATATGTACATCCAAAACCCCCAATTCTAAATAAAAACTAAGTAACATGATAACTTTGAACTAAATATTTGTTTTCTTTTATTATACGAAAAAATTGAAATTAACAAATTTCAATGCATATATTTAATATATATGTATGTATGTATGTACATGCGTATAAAAATTAAATAATTCAAATTTTCAACAAAAAAAAAAGGAACATGAAAAAGTAAAAAGTTAAATAAATAACCCCTATTTCGTCATGATCTTCGAAAATCTCGAAAAAAATCCCCGAAATTAAGTACTCACGGAAAAATATCTTTTTTAATTGTTTGCAGTTAATAAACTATTTGTCGGAGAAAATCAGTTAAGGTATCAAAAAGTGCGAAATTACCTCGGCTTTCCGTGAGAGTGTGAGATAGATTAAAATAAAAATATTTTTGCACTAAAAAATCGCATTTTCTATGTTTTTTTATTAACTTCTTCATGGTTGATTTTTATTTTTTTCAACCAGAATAGTTGTCAAACTTTATGGAGTACGCTGTAAAAATTTGAGAATGGAAACACCAAAATTGTAGAAGTAAAGTTTGACAACTATTCAGGTTGCTAAAATAAAAATCAAACATGATGAAGTTAATAAAAAAATAATAAAAAATAAAAAATGCAGTTTTTTAAATTGTTTTAATCTCTCAAGGAAAGCCGAGGTAAATACACACATTTTGACACCTTGCGAGGACCAAATATCCCTGAGGAATTTGGCCACACAAATACCCGCCATCAAAACAACCAGCCACACATAAACTAGCAATACGACATCACGCAACATCCAGTCAAGCAACACAAGTCATAGAAACACGAGTCATGGCAACACCCGACATCATCTTCGGTGCCATGGCATCGCAACATCACACAGCAACATGTAGCTGCGCGGCCATGCAACATCAAGCACACAGCCTATTAAAGATAAAACACGGCCGATCAACAGTGAGTCAGCACGAGACTGTGGTCGTGAACATACGGCTACTGGCAAGAAGTGACTTCATCTGCACCGGCTCGAGTGACGGGCTTGATTCCACTTCTGCAACAGCTGCGGGTAATATTATATTTACATTGAGCCCAAATGCGTCATTTGGGCGAGAAACCTCAAATGCGAGGCCAAATCACGCATTTCTCCATACAAATTCACATTTCCAGAATGACGCATTTACACAAAATCACGAAACAAATGCGTTCCAATTGCCGTACTATTTTATTGAACGCACTCAGAAACAAAAGTTCCACAAAAGCTTTGGTTTGTCTTTGACATTTGGAATTTTTCAAACACAAAACAAACACAACGAAATAAATAAATCTTTGAAATTTGTGTGTAAAAATTGTTAATTTATACAAGAGCTTTACACATTTTTAGTTTAATCAAAGAATAATTGCCTTTTTGTGTCCAAAAAGCGTTAACAATATAATAAATGTAGTGTTTGTTTACATACATTTTGTTTTTGTCTTCCCTTTTCATTTGATGAGAAGTCAAAGCAAATGCGGATCAAGCAGTGTAAACACCTTCAAATGACTGATTTCAAATCACGCATTTTGGTCCAATGTAAATGTAATATAAGATGATTTCTTCTGCATCGGCTTGAGTGTCGGGCTGGATGTCACCTTCCCAGCAGTGTTGCCACAAAATTTTTTTATTTTTTACCATAATCACCGAAAAAGGTTACCAAATTCAACAAAAAATTATCAATCTTATTTTATGTGCAGAACTGCACAAACATGCATACGTTATTTTGGCAGTTGGGGCTCGACATGTATACTTGTACAGTTCTGCACATAAAATAAGTTTGGTAATTTTTTGTAATATGTCTATATATATAGGACTTGTCAAAATATGGTGCGGCTACAATTTTTTCGCCCACTGTATGTAAACAAGTGACAAGAAAATATATCAAAAATTCAACGCTTGAAGGAAAGCTTCCGACTCACACATAGACAGAGTGAAGTCCCCCGCTGAATGCCGTAGCTTTTTGAACGAGAACATACATATTTACGTAGAATTCTACTCATATATATGGTTGCCGGGTACACTGGAAAATTGATGGTAATTGCAAAGCAGATGAACTGACAGGGATAGGTAGGACCACCCAAAACCTTCCAGGAAAGGACGCGGTGGATATACTTAGCAATGGCCACTTTCAAGCAGTTTGTTAAAGATTACACAATTCTAGTAGCCAAGGTACGCTGGAACAACTTTCACCTTGCGAAACTTTCAGGATTACCTGGTATTTCTATAAAAGGAAACGCTTACGGGCCACTTACTAATGTGGAATCAGAACCATCTAAGACCGAATCGAAAAAGTTACCAAATTGAAAAATAAATTACCAAACTTTATAAATAAAGAAAGAAATTACCAATTTTGGTTAAAAATTACCAAAGCGGCAACGCTGCTTCCAGATGACAGCGCCACAAGCTACACACGCTCTCACCACAGCCTCTCGTGGAACCGCGTACGGGCGACACCCGCTCGCCCGCAGTCAGCACCGCCGTTAAAAGAGGGACGTCGACAGCGTCTACAGGAGCGCTTCTCACCGCCGTCCGCAGAGCGGCGTCATTAGCGCGATACTCTCCGGCGCGAATACAGTGCCACTTGTCAACGTCGCCAGAGCGCCGCCCAGCGGCGCGAGTAAAACCTTACTCCCGGCATCACCAAAGTAGCTTTCATCGGTGCGCCTCACCTGCATTGCTGAGAGTGCTACATCTCGACGGAACTAGAACGCTACTCTCCGGCGTCACCGGAGCACTACACATTGGCGTGGCCGGAGCGCTACTCTTCGCATTACAAGAGCGCCACATACCGGCGTCACCAGAGCGCTACCCACCAGCGTTGTTAGAACGCCATTCACCGGCACGATCAGAGCGCAATCCACCTTGCAAGAGCGCTACATACCGACGCGGCCAGAACACCGCTTATAGACGTTAGCAGCGCGCCACTCAGCGGCGTCAGCAGAGCGCTGCCCACCAGTACCAAAGTCACGCCACTACAGCCTAACGGGCTCTTAACGGAACAAGGATCCGTTACCCAGTCACTGCAAGTGACGCTACCGAGTGTGTCAAATTGTTATATATTCTTTTATGGAAATTAAGGAAAATTAAATAATAAAGTACGATTTAACAGAGCCCCGAAACTAAAAATTTATTGTAACGAACCCTGGACACGGCGAGTATACCCCAGCATCTTATAAGAAGCATCGGGGCAAGCAAAAACGCTTCGTTACAACCTGTACTGATTTTCTCCGACAAATAGTTTATTAACTGCCAACAATTGAAAAAGATACTTCTCTGTGAGTTCAAAATTTCGGGATTTTTTTGTCGAGATTTTCAAATATCATGACGAAATAAAATAATAGGTGTCTTCTTTTTTCGATAAAGAATGTAAAAAAATATATTTCACCCCAAAAATATATTAAGGTGTAAATATTGTATGGAAGGACCCATATATGTATATATATATAAGTAGGATGTTCTTTGCGATAACGAATGTGCTGCCGCGTTTGTAAGAAAAATTGTTTTTGGGTCGGACTACAGGGAGACTTTTTAAATGAATAAAGAAAACACTGAAAATCGGGACATAATCGGTACAAATATGAGAAATCGGGACACTCCTAAGTCCCGACTATTAAAAAATATTCAGTGGGACAATTTTTTCAAAATCCCGCCCAAAATCTGTACGAATGGCCACCGTATACATATGTACAACCGAATTATTAAAAAGCCAAAATTTATCCAAGAAATGGAAGTACGATAGGGCTGCCAAACGTCTCGGTTTTCCCGGAATTGTCCAGGTTGAAGCAAATTGTCCTTGTTTTATGGTCCACACTTAATTAGTCATGGTTTTTTAATGAAAGTCAATGTATTCACATGTTTAATTTTTGGCAGATTTTTGCTATGAAAAGAAAATGTTAAGCTTTCTGTTATTAGTAATCGAAAGTCGATAACGAAACCTTTTTCTAACATGTTGAACAATATCTGGTGAGCTTAACCCTTTTTAATTTATTTGGTTAAAATCTTAAGTTTCTGTCTTCAAGAAAATGTCAAAACAGTGCAAGTTCCTGAACAGGTACACGGCTGAGGGGTCTTACATACTACCCAGAATTTCAGGAGCTTAAAACTCTTTCTGTCGGCCGCTGTGGTGTAGTGGTAAGCAGTGCGCAAAAAAATACAGAATAAAGGTTTTTTCTTAACAGCTGTCGTCCCTCGGCTGGCAATGGCAAACCTCAGAGTGTATTTCTGCCATGAAAAACAGCTTCTCATAAAAATACTATCACCGTTCGGAGTCGGCATTAAACTGTAGGTCCCTCCACTCTGTGTGACAACATCAAGGCGCACGCAACAAATCGGAGGAGAAGCTCGGCCAAACACTAACATATGTGCAAGCGCCAGTCTATTATTATTATTATTATTATCAAAACTCTTTCAAAAGGCCTTTCTGAAAGTCATTTCCTTTCCTTCTCCTTTTTTTGTATGGAAGGGAGAAAATTGAAGCGCTTCTGTTTTCGTTACCACAAGAAAAGCTTTCAGAAGTTCTTTTGTAGGCCATACTTCAGAAGACCTTTGTGGAGACGTTTTTTAAAGATTTTTTTTGAATTCGTAAAAATTATTTATATTTAGCTGGCCATCACAGGATAAAGTTTATATCTTCATACATGTGCCAGAGTATATATTTCTAATGCGGACCGCTCATTCCTCTTCAAAAGCAATATGTATCAGAGTTTCTATCTTGACATCTATTGCCGACAATTGGTAGATTGACAGTTCCATTTTTATTTGTGCGAACACTTCGTGGCGGCAACGTTATTGATAATTTAATATGAAAGAAGAAATTTAGCTGTTTTCTATTGCAATTTTGTTTTTATGTACTTGGATGTGAGATAGCATATTTTCTAAATTTTTTAACTTATTAAATCGGAAAAATACTTGTTAGCAGCCATCTTACAAATACTTTTATCAAGATGTAAACATGTAATTGTTAAGCAAAAAACAAAACCGAATTCTCTTAATTCTCATATAAAAATTTAAGAGTACCGTTAATTTGTTCATGATCCTATGATCGGATCTAAACCAAATTAGTATGGAGCTACCTCTGATTTATAGAAATCGGTTAACGTTGTCCAAATTTATGCGGTAACGTACATACAAAAAATATTCCGACGAATTGATAACCTTCTCCTTTTTTGAAGTCGGTTAAAAACCCCCACATAATTATTGCCACTGATATAATAATCTGGCAACCAAAATAACATCTACACATTATTAGACTTTATCCTGTGAAGATGACAAGTAAAGTTTAAATCAAATATGTTTAAAAGTATGTCTACGCTCTCAATCAATGCTCGTTTTTTAATCGCCCCGTTTACACAGGCAAATGTCAGATTATTAGCTGTCAAATTTGTTGTGCTTGTTATTCTAACATCTCAAGGAAAAATTAAGTTCCTTCTCTATGCCACTGTGATCACTTTTTTCTGCTATATGTATTTAGCAATTTAAATACACGATCCAGAAAATAAAGGTCGTGCCAAGAATGATAGAATACAAGATTGCGCCAATCGAGCTGAGAGCAACTGCGTGTGACGTCACATTATTTTGAGAATGAGAGTGTAAAGAATAATTTTGAAGAAGAAGAGGAAGAAGCGAACAAGTGGTGATGTAAAACTAGGTTGAATTGTACCTACTCTTCAGCTTCTTTAATTTGAACATACATTCGGTACAAGAACATTATTTTAGGTACATTTGGAACGTAGTAAAATATTGTTTCATGTAAGTAGAAAAATTGTTATGGTACAAAAGGAAGGTGTAGTCCACCAACTACCAAAAAAGTATGCACATAAAAATACATGTTTACTGTTTAGGTACGTATACTTTTAGGTACAACTTTTCGGCAAATTGGTACAATATGAAAATTTAATATTCATCACTAGTGCGAAAAAATAATAATGTGATGTCAGCGAAAGGGTGGATGCTGTCAAATCGGGAAAGAGAGGACTAGCGGTCCGCGGAAGGCGCCACCTTTGTTTCGCTGCATCGTGTGTCGCGCCATTCGCGGACCGATAACCAGCAGAAGTAAGTGTGCTAAGCAATTTTACAAAAATTTAAACAAAATCATGGTGACAATCATAAGCGACAACGAAATATTCAATCATGACAGAAGAAATCGACCGTTGTGCAAGAAACATTGATTCTATTAATTTGAATCGGCATCCTTACAATAAAATTATGTATTCATATAAAGTCCATAAAATACACCAATAAAAATTTGGTGCTTTTTCAAATTCAAAACTTGTTCGATGCTTCTTCTTTTTCTTGTCGAGTTCGTCTTGCTCTCTCATTCTGGTATATTTTGACGTCACGGCCAGTTGCTCTCAGCTCGATTGGCGCAATCTTGTATTATATCATTCTTGATTTAAATACGTATATTTTGCAGTCATCGACTAGCTCTCGCGACGTTCAGTTGTGTTTTCTCTGCTCTTCTATTTCGCATTGATTTTTGCTAGTGTCTCTTTTCTTTCGATCTTCTTCAATACGAAACGAATTAAATTTTTTTTATAATATGCGTACTTTAAGTGTACAGTGCTTAGATTTGTGCTTATCATTTAACAATGCCCCCTGAGGCAAAAAATCTGGAGGACAACAGGTTTGCAGCGCTTTACGGCAGTCCCCAACCCAAACGTAAGAAACCACAAAAACTTTCCAAATTTTTCCAACTCTTCCTACATCAAAACAAGATGACCCTAAGTTTATAGTTCTAAGATCAGAAAATTCTGCAAAAGCTCCACTTTTCAAAATTTCATGTTTCCGCGTTCACAACACTTTACTCGCAATCAGCAAGGATAAAAATTAAATAAATAAGCGAATTGCGTGATGGAAGTCTACTGCTATTGGTGAAAAACAAGCAAGTTGCGGAAAAGTTTATTCGTACCAAAATGCTCCCAGGCATATGTGAAATTAGTGCAATCCATCATCAAAATATAAGCTCTGTTAAAGGTACTACATAAGTCCCCTTCCTCACTGATGTACCAGGCGAAGAAATAATTGAAGGCCTTAGTGTATACAATGTCTCGTCAGTATTGAATGTTAAGCGCAAAGTCGATGACATTGGAAAGTGCTCAGGTGTTTCTCTCCTCGCTATTGACAGCTATTCCCGTCCAATAACCATTTGCGTCGCCTGGAGAATGACCTCTGTTTCGACCTTATTACCTTAGGCCACACAGCTAAACACTGTAAAAGCACGCCGATATGCGAGGTTTGCAGCCTTCCAGTGCATGGCCAAGAGAAATGAAAAAGAATAATGTGTGCCAATTGCAATGGCCGATCATCTAACCAGTGCACACTGGCCGGAATTAAATTCTTTTTTTTTGCTATTTTGTTTTCCATGCTATTAGCAAGTTATGGTAAAACTTTTGGGCATCTAGATGCCAAGCACCTTCATTTGACACCTCATTTTCTGTAATCCAACGAACGGTGGGGATCTTATAATTTTTTAGACAGATAGCAACCCTATCGAAATTTTCAGGCCTAAAGATAAAAATTGTCACAAATCCGTTCAGTAGTTTTCAAGATTAATGTGGTGAAAAAATTCCGAATTTGTTTTATTCTATGTACGGATGATACATAGATTTCTACGTGTACTTCGCTTAAAATGTTAAATTTTGGAAAAATGAACATAAACTGCTATTCATCAAATAAAATCTAATTATTATATTAAAAATGGCGTTCTCCATTTTTAACCGACTTCCAAAAGAAGGAGGAGGTTATCAGTTCGTCGGAATATTTTTTTTTTGTTATGTATGTTACCGCATAACTTTGGACCCGTCAACCGATTTCGATAATTCTTTTTGCATCGGAAAGGCAGAGGTGTCTCAGAGGTGGTCCCATACTAATCTGGTTAAGATCCAATCAGTGGATCATGAGATATATATATATATTTTTTTTTTTTATAAGAGAGTTGAAGTCGGTTTTTTTTGCTAAAAATTACTTGTTGGATATCTCCTTTAGTTTCCGAGATATTGAGTAAAAAGTGTCGTTAATTTGGTAGAAATTTTGATCACATTTTGTCGTATTTCATACAAAGTGGCTGCCAATTTGTGGACAAATGACGCTTACGACAAAATTTTACTAAAGAAAATCCTTCATAAACTCAAAACTAATTAACAATAAACATTAAGAATTAAATAATTTAAGAATTTTGTGAACTAGTAACATTTTCAGGGACTTTGGAGAAAATCTACCTTCGCGTTTTTGAGAAATTGCATTCCAAACTTCAATCGCGATTTCCCACAACATGCCGAAATTAACATACGATAATCTTTTACCCAGGCGACGATATGTAATTTTGTTTATTTATATTAACACAACCTTTCACAAGCTCATCACAATTGACTAATAATTTTACACCAATTCTGACAATATAACAGCTAAACATACACATGACTTTGAAAGCGCACTGAAAGCACAGGGTTGAAACTTCAAATCTGTAATTTGGAAATTTTCTTAGTTGACATATGTACTTTTATAAAAATAACTGATATCAAGAATATATTGCTATACAAATCTTGAATTTATGCCAAAAAAATCCAATTCCGGCCAGTGTGCAGTGCACGGATTTCTAAAAACTAATAGTGGTAGATTTTACATACACAAATTGGTAGAAGTTGGTAGATTTTTTTTAAAGAAACAACATAAGATAGTTTTACTCATATAGGACAAATGAAGGCGAATTCAGGTAAAGTGGCGTTTTAATGACAAAATCAAGGCCAATTTATACAATGTGGTGTTGGAAAAACAATCAAATTTTCGACGCAATAGTTCTAAATGCCAAAATGATGTTTTTTCTGTACATTAGTGGTAACTCTCGCGGTCATTGTACGTATAATTTGTTATTGTAATTTTTGTTTTTCTTCTGCCAAAACCACCTTGTATAAATTCGCCTTGGCCAAAATGATGTATTTGTTGTAATTCTTATTGTCATTACGCGAAAAATTTGTGAGTGGCATTTTTGGCCTTGGAATGAATTGTATTTTTTTATGAAACAACAAAAAGTGAATTTAACGCCAATAAAACATTCAACAAAAAACGTATACATATGTACATAAAACTGCGCTCGAATCACGGCATCCGTGATCGAATGAAACACGATTCGAATCGAATGAAATAAAATTACAGCTGTTTTCTCTCAAATACATTTTCAATTGAAAAATCGACCTCGTTACCAAAGCCGTAATCTCAAAACTAAATTTCTATTCGAATTTAATTCGATCATGGATTTCTTGATTCTGGCCCTATATTGCATTAAAACAAACAATTACTCTGCACTTCAAAATTGTTAGATTAAAATTAGTTTTAAAATGGATGAAGTTTGCGCACCATTCGTTTGGCAGTCTCCCGCGAAAAACGTATTGCAAACGAAAAATATTTCCATAAACAGCTAATACAGATTAGATTTCACTTTTAAATTAATTATGGTCAGAGTTAATTTTTCAATTTTAGCTCTGATCCAGTCCTCCATGAACTTACAGGTTTTTACACGAACTTGCAGGAAGTTACAGGAAAAATGTTCCCGTACTCTAAAATCCTGTAAATGAGAGCGATTTTTAGAGAGTTGTGTAGAGAATGAAGTTGCAAGATTTTACCCGAACTTTTTCTTCTGGTAAAAGCATGAAAAGTGTCAAGCGATAAGCTGTTTGACGTTTTTACGGGAAAAATTCTTCTTTGTTCCCGTACTTTTTGGTTGTTAGTCACTTTTTACTCTCACTTCAGAGGGTAATTTTTTTTGTCTAGAATTTTAACAGGATTTTTTACACGAAAAGTATTGGATCAGACCTTTTACTTTAGGTGTGTTCGATGACAAAATATGTATACACTGCGTTCATTTAAATCCCTTTGCTTTCTTTCCGGAAAATATTGGTAGATTTTTAAGCTTTGTTGGTAAAAATGATAGAAAATACAGTAAAGCTAAAAATCTGGTAGATGTACCAATAAGTGGTAAAGTCCGTGCACTGCATCTAACATCTGCCCTTCATTTAAATAAGCGATGAGCACAGAGAGCTTTTACTGTACACGCGCCTATACAAAATGTATAGGAAGCTTAAAAGAGCTTTGACCGCGGTCGGCAAAGCTTACTCGTGCGAGCATGACACTCAACACACCAAGAATGATCCCAGCAAAAAATCGGCAATCGCTTTTAGTGGTAACGTGTTCTAGAAGGCATAGCGTTATAATGCCTTAGAAATTTTTCGCTTCTTTTCGGCATTGCCGGTAATGCAAATTAGATTGTCCTACAATATTTTGTTTATTTGGCTTCTTTGTTTCATTTCGGGGAATGCAAAGTAGAATTTCCTATAATATTTTTTTTTTAATTCGCTTCTTTGCTTCATTTCGGGGAATGCAAAGTAGATGTCCTACAATATTTTATTTGTTTCGCTTCTTTGCTTCATTTCAGGGAATGCAAAGTAGAATGTCCTACAATATTTTATTTATTTCGCTTCTTTGCTTAATTTCAGGGAATGCAATGTAGAATGTCCTACAATATTTTATTTGTTTCGCATCTTTGCTTCATTTCAGGTAATGCAAAATAGAATGTCCTACAATATTTTTTGTTTATTTCGTATCTTTGCTTCATTTCGGGGAATTCAAAGTAGAATGCTGCATCGTAGTCGGCTGAAAAAAAGAATGAATATCCAAAAATTCTTTTTCTACTGTTACTTTCTGTGGAAATTTGTCTAGCATAAAAATCATGTTTTGCTTTGTTCAATTTGCAGCGAAGTTGAAGTCAGTCAATGAAGTGAAGTACAAGAGTGACGAAGAACAATTTTAAGCTTAATTAAATATGCATGTATGTACATATCGATTTTTAAGTAAAATCTAAACACCTATGTATAAAAATTGATGTATAAAAATTTTAATGTTTTAAGACAATCTTTATTTTCTGTTTCCAATTTAATACAAATAAGTATGTACTTATCTAGGCATTGTACATTAGTTTCTCTGTAAGGCATTCTTTGTTCGCTTCTCTGGATTCTGTTTATACATGCGTTCTCCCTTCGTTCGAAGGTAATGCTGCGGGGGGGCTTACGGCCAATAACATGCCCATGTTAAAATAATGCCTTCTTGAAGCGAAAGGGTAAGCGATTCCCATCGCCTAGCTCGTTTCCACTTTCGTTTCTTTGGTAATCGTGTTTTTCGCTGGGATAGAATACAAGATTGCGCCGATTGCAGCAGAATTCGTGAGAGTAATTTTGGAATGACGTCATCGTAGAGTTGACAATTGAGAGCGGCAAATAAAACTCCTCTCTAGTGATGTGCTGAACTGTCGGTACCCAATACTTAAAATAGATTTCGGTACCCAATACTTCCTTTTCGGTACCCGATACCGATTCTTTACATTAAACCTTCTCCATTATATGCATTTCAAGTTTATAAAAAATTTGCATTACTAATTTATATGATATCGGCTAAAACACTTGAACTTATCGCAACAGAGAAATATTATTTTATCAGTTTTAACCTTAGTCGATCCAAGGTTCAGGAAAAATACTTTGACGAATGAAGAAGCCTTTCAGGGGCGAGATTCTGTAACCAGTTAGCGACAAGTTTCGAATCGATATCGCACTTGTTGACGTAAAAATATTTCCTATCATACGTCAAGAAAACTGATACCGATTCGAAAATTGTTACAGAAACTGGTTACAGAATCTTCCCCCAGGCCTACAAAAATGATATCGTCCGATTCAGCTGGAACAAAAATGCTTCAAACAAGTAAGAGTTTCTCTGTATTATGGCCTCGAACCGACATATATGTATACATCTTTCATTTGAATCAGTATTAAAAGCTATATTGGACCCTACATTCGGGTTTTGATAGGCGAGTCTCCCCTGAACCGTTTTTTTCATATTTTTGGCCTATGCGCGCTTTTATTCGAAACATAAATGTTTCGGTGCCGAGTATCGAGAGTACTGGATACTTAAAAGTATTAACTCAGCACATCACTACTGCTGTCATCTCGACTGTGAGGTCAGCAAAACAGCTGATTCTGTCAAATTCACTGAGAGCCGATTAGCAGTGTCAACACAAGTATTCTTAAGCCCAAAATACAATAACAATAACGCAGTGGCAGTGTCACTGCCTTCATCGCAGTAAACTTCGCATGTTGAATTTGACATAAATGAAACGCAGCCAACTTCTGTTTATGTCACTGAAGCCTAAAAGGCAACAACAAAAATGTAACCAAACAAAAGGGAATGTCAAAAAATCAAACGAAGCACCATAGGCAGCGGCTATACTGATAATATTTTATGATTCTAAATGCGTTTGGTGATATGCAGTGCCTTTTGTGCCAAATTTGTTTAAAGGAACACGTGAATATAATTTCAGTAAACATTATAATATTTTTCATAGAGATTTTGATCAATTTCAGGGTGTGCAGAGGGATAATTTGTTTACTGAAAAGAAAAATATTTGTTTCTAAAATTTAAGGAATGGATTTCTCAAGTAGAAGAAGAAAATAGGAAAACATTAGTAAGGCATAAACTTCATTAAAAAGACGTTGGCAACCTTAATTACTATATATATTGTTAAAAAAGAAAGATCCATTCCAGGTAGCATCTATATCAAAAAAATTTTTAAACAAGTTTGGCAGGGACTCAGTTGCATGCATGATGTTGTTATTGAAAATATTCCCTTGTCTCCTAGGAAATCAGCCCGTCGCACAGATGAAATTTGTGCATTTATTGAAACTTTAATCTCATTAATTCATGGAAATTTATTGAGCCCAATTTTCTTAATCAGTACGAAGTTCTTAAGAAATTTGCTACGCTTTCTACTATGATTTGCTAAAGTTTGTTTATGCAGAGTACAAGGCACCCTGGTTTTCGTAATGCGTCATCATTGAGGATTTCTTACGGTAAGTTAAATTAAGTCTAGACTAACTGAGCTTTTAGCAGCAATGCTTAAATTTTGCAAATGGAAGTGCGCGCATCACTCTAACAGGCTAACCTAATATTCCCGCACGCCGCCAATTTATTGTCAAAA
>NW_016165628.1:0-26913 GCF_001687245.7 Rhagoletis zephyria | reverse complement strand
CCCATCCTACATAAATTGCTACCTCCAATTTAAATCGTATTACGTAATTCTTTTTTCTTGGACACAGAAATGTTACTGAGAGAGAAAATGTCCGATTTTATTGCTTAACAATGTTTATCAAATTACAAATATTAAGCCCAAATAAGTAACAAAATTGACTTAAATTTATATACTTATGTATGTAGCTGAAATAAAATTTTACGACAATTTTCATTTTCTCCTTTTTGTGTATATTTGCATCCAAATACTATTTATCTGTGTAATTGTGATTGTAAACAAAAATATTTGTTAGAAAATGTTTGCACACGATGCTGATGTGAGAATGCAGGTATGCTTATACATACATATGTACATACACTGGCGGCCAAAAGTGGATGAATGGAGTTTTGTTTTTAATATTTACCATGTTTTTCATGGTAAAATTTTTTTGTTACTTTTTATATAACAATCGTTCATGCTTTAACAAAAACCATTTAAAACACACTTTCAAATTTTATACAGAATTTAGAAAAATTCCAAATTTTTTTCTAAATTTCGAGCTTTTTGTTAAGAAGTTCTATACAATTTTGGTTATGCTGTTAACAGGCTTATCAAATCGCACTGATTTTTAATATTTTTTTTTTTGCTGACGAAATAACGGCGTTGACTTTTTTATTTTTTTCGCAAACGGTCTTTCGCATATTCTTCCAAAAAAAATTCGTGTTTATATGGAAGAAAGTGCAAAACGCCATTAAAAAAATATTAAAAAATTTTATAAAAATTCTGGTTTAAAAGTTCGAAATTTAGATAAAAATTCTGTATAAAATTTTAAAGTGTGATTTATATGTTTTTTGTTAAAGCTTGAAGCATATTTTTAATAAAAAATAACAAAAAATTGTAGCTTGTAGAATGTTGTAAATATTATAAACAAAACACCATTCGTCCACTTTTGACCGCCAGTGTACATATGTTCATATATGTATGCACTCATTCAAGGACATACAATTTGACGAAAGCAGCACTAATTGAATTTTTTTATGCCATATATTGTAAAATTTGCTTTGCTGTTTTCATTCAACTTTAAGTGCGCAATCAAATAATGGAAATGAGTTAAGCAAACAAGAAAATAAAACAGATAAAAAGTGAGCAGCAATGATATAACAAAAGTCCAATTGTAATAAAAGTAAAATGTATGCATTCGTAGATATAGATATGCAAATATATACTCGTATGCACAAGTTTCATTACGAAAATAAAAGAATTTAAATTCTTGGAATATGGAGCATTGTACTAGGGAATAAATAAAATGTCGCAAATTGAAAATTTAATAAAAAAATTACGTCGAAACTTTTACCATTTATTGTTTGCCTCTAAAATTTGAGTTTTGCAGAGATAAAAACTTCGCGCGAATGACTACTTGTTTGGATACTTCCAAAAGAATGCATTTTGCTTTCAAAAATTTGTGTGATAATTGTTAAAAAAAAAAACAAAAAAAAATTAACACATAATTATTTCGTATTTAATATCAATTAGGCAAAGTAAAATTTATTAAAAATGTGCGAAAGTTGGCTATCTTGAAAAAAATGTCTGACATAATGGCCTACAAGTGAGAAATACTGCCATTATATAATCCATTATATAAAATTCCCAAAAAATTTGGTTGAAAAATTAACCTTCATAAAAAAATAAATATTTGCTGGCTAGCTACAAAAAAAATGGTTTTTGGTTGGGTGCTCATGTTTTAAATTGCAAAGTAGTTATTCTAGAATTTCTTGGGCGTGCAGTTTTGTAGCCTATTAAATTATAGTACAATAAATTGCAAGTTTTAAGTTCCTAAATTATTGCATTTTTTGACGTATTTCTTTCCATACAAAGTATGTATATTCGATTATACTTTTATTTTTTTTAGTTTTTTTTTTTATGGAAAAAATGCGTAACACAAATAAAAAATTATCAAAAAAGAACACGATTTTTTAGCAACTTAAAACTTGCACTTTATGTTACTATAATTTATTGGGTACCAAACCTGCATGCTCAAAAAATTCTGATTAAAAAGTTGAAAACTTAAATGCTGCTTTGCAATTAAAAAACTGAGATTCCAACGGACAACTAATTTGAATTCATTGGTTAAAAATCTACGAAAAAAGTCCATAAAACCAAACACCCAAAATTTGTTTACTGGAGCTTGCCAGTAAAGTTTTCATTTTTTTTTTCGAAAGCTCATTTTTCCATGGAATTTTTTGGGGGTTGAATATATTTAAGAATATGTAGTAGCACTATTTTTGGCTCGTACGGCGTGTATGAAAATACTGGCAGTTAGTTTAGTATATATTTTGTTCTGAGTTTATTCAATCAGTTATAAAAAGTTCAGAAGAGGATCAATCGCTGATGAGCTGCATTTTTTTTAGTCTCACTTCTTGGTGTTTACATTATTATTCGTGCGTCTTTTTCACTTACAAATATAATGAAAGACCACACATAAGCAGCAAAATATTTTTTCCAAACTTGGCTACGCTAAAATGCTCCACCAATAACTGTTACCGTGGTAAGGTAGTATACCGCGCTAGCCATTCCTTTAGTTTCATCATAACGAGTATATTTATTATGCCTCCTGCCTTCATAAAATTCTCCTTATCTTCCTCTGTGTTTTGCGGCCCACCTACAAGCCAATTACACTCCGCAATCCATCAATTTGTCTGCTTGTTTATTTGTTTCTTTGCCTATCGGCGCTTGCATCCATTACTCCCACAATTTAATCTTTCCTATGCTACCACACTTCCGCTCAGTACGAGTATCTTACAGTGCTAATGATGTTGGTGAAGAATCAGTGATTTTAGTTATCAACAGTGTTGGCAAAAGTTTGTGGAATTATACATACATACATATGCAAGTATAAAATTTTCACTTATTTATTTCCCTGCAGGCGAGGCGGTTATGCATTGCATTATTTCTTCTGATCTTGATAAAAACTTGCCGCATGCCTAATGGGCGAAACTGCTAGGGTACTCTGCTTGAAAGAGTTTTACGCCAGAAATACGTAATTTTGTTTTTGTATTTTAATAAACAAACAAAAAATTAAATTAGTAGCATTTGTTTTCTAACTAATTTTCGCTGGCAAAAGTTATGCAACGCCAGCCACGCTCCCTTCTGGAGCTGCTGCTTTTCTTTAATGGCCGTTTTTTTTTTGTTGCTCCGCTTTTTTCACGTAATACACAGCTGTAATCCTTTTCCAAATAAGATTGAAACCAAACTTTGCTATGCACTTATGGCATTCTTTCTTTAACTATATTATTAAAATTTTTTTCTTCTTGCGCTCTCACGCAATTTTTCCCAAGCTTTTTTCCGTTGTGTTATTACAACTAACCATTATTTTTTGCAGTTCTTTAAACTTTTTGCAAGAGAGAGAAATTTTGCTTTTTATTTTTGTTCATTCGCCGAAAATAGTGTAATTTCTTGTGAAATCCCCATCATGTCTTCTCTTCGCTCTACACATTTTCTATTCATTTTTCAACTAGACTTTTGACCGCTTCTTACATGCATAAGCATGTTTGTATGTGCATAGGTGCATAGTTGTAAACAACACACACTTGCAACCAACTTATTTAAAGTTTTAGACGTTTATAATGATAAGTGATTATGCACTACCGTTGATAAGTACTATTTGCGTATCCTTCTATTCTTGTTTCTAATACTCAGATCTGTTTAAATTGTTGATACAAGCGTATGAATTTTATAACTTATGTAAGCGATTTTTTAATGCAAATTTTTTTTGTATTCTAATCTATCTCACACTCCCATGGAAGCTTAGGTGATTACGCAGATTTTGATACCTTAACTGATTTTCTCCGACAAATAGTTTATTAACTGCAAACAGTTAAAAAAAGATACTTCTCCGTGAGTTCAAAATTTCGGGATTTTTTTTTTTCGAGATTTTCGAATATCATGACGAAATAAAAAAATAGGTATCTTCTTTTTTTCGATAAATAATGTAAAAAAAATTTCTCCCCAAAAAAAAATATTGCGGAGTAAATATTGAGTGGAATGACCCATAGGTAAAGTTTGCAACTGTGAGTGCTGCTTATTCAAACGAACGTTGCTTCAAAAAGGTCCAAAACAAACAAAAAAGGCCCAATCCCCCCAAACGGAGAAAAAAGATCCACATGCAAAAAAAAAAACATATTGACTTTGAAGTGAAGTGAAGATAATTGACTGATGCCTAGGACATCGCCATGTTAAAGCCAACAGTTTGTTCAACGGAAGAAAGTCAGATCTTCAACTAGTTGTGGTGGGTAAAAAACGGGTTGAACATCTAGTTTCTTTCCCTACTGGGTATGAATACTCACATATAGTACATACTCAGATGTGCGCATTCAAATACGTGCGTGCTAAATTTTATGATAATCAAATAGAAAGTATTAATTTTTACTATGCATTATTTTCCTCAGTGTAGCGATCGCCTTTTTAAATTTTTCGGCGACACAAAAATTCGGCAATAAATATTTGTTATCAAATAGTTCTACTGGAATAATCGAAATACTTTCTTACCAATAGTTAAATGATTTTTGAAGAGCTTTAATTTTCTGGCATTAGGGTGGTACATTAGTGTGATACGAACTGAGATGTGGTGGGTAATACTAGAACGATTTAATTAATAAAAATGTTTGCCTCAAGATAAAAATTTCGATACATCATGCTTAAGATCCGACTGTAAAAATAAGTGAAGATATCAAGAAAAATGTAAAAAGTTGGCCCCTAGGTTTTGCCGATTTTTTTTCGAAATTGATTAGAAGATTTTGAAATACTTATAATGAAAATTTAAAATTGTTCACGCATTGAACCATGTCAATATTTCCAAAATTTTTTCTTGCGCTGCTTTTTATTCTGGTAAAATTGGAAATTTTTATTTTAAAAATTATCTACCACTTCTAGTTTCAATGTAGTCGTTAGTAGGTTAGTACTTTATTTTTTAAATATTTTACAACTCTACGGGCCGTTTTCTCAAGTAGGTTTTAAAATTTATCTTTCCGGTTAACATAAATTTTATTCTGAAAAAAATTAGTTGATGGCACTTAATATCATTTCGCAACCAGGTAAGAAAAAAATGCAACTATCAATACATTACTATACCACTAAATGCTGTTGTTAACATTTATTTTATTTTTTTTTTTAATACGTAAAGTTTGGTTTTCTTTAGTTCTAATTGCGCTTTTTGCTGATGCATTCATAGTTAATGCTTAATTATTAGTCATTGTAATAATTCGTTTTGTTTTTGTTTGCTTTGTTCTCTAAAATATTAGTATTTTTAATTTACACCAGTAGTTTTTGCTGCGCCGTAGAATAACCGCTTTGAATGTTGAAATCGTACTCTTTAAAAAAAAAATCACACCTAACCAGCACTCATGCAACATTTTCACATTAAAACCAAGTGATTACTAAAACATGGAACACCTTGAACCATGTCCAGCCAATGAATGCTGTACTTTAACCTGCAAATAAATTTGTTGGCTTCGCATGGCTACGAAAAAAGGACATACAATTGTACTAACAGTCGTTTTGTTTTAAAAGGCAAACTAACAACAGGACCAATACTTTTATGAACAACGAATACCTAAAGCGATAACCCTAATCAATTGTTTTCTTCCTTTTTTCTCTCTCTCTCTCTCTCTCTCTGCTGCAAAACAGGCGGCAACACTAATCAGGGCAACACCATACACGAATTGGGTACGAACAACATTAATAGCCAGCCGACAGACACTAAAGTGATCGAGCACACCACAGGCAACGAAGTACTCATCATGAATACGAGCGACGACGATCGAACGGCGAGCTTCTTTGCCCAGCCGGGCATCTTGGCAGGTGAGTGGGCGCTTAAATTTTGCAGCAGGCACTTAAATTGTGGAATTTTAAATAATCTTAATGTGCTATTTCGCTTTTCTCTTCCAGCTGTCATCGGTGGCGCTGTCGTCGGTCTGCTGTGTGCCATTCTCGTCGTCATGTTCATCGTTTACCGCATGCGGAAAAAGGACGAAGGCTCCTATGCACTCGATGAACCCAAACGCTCGCCGGCGGTCAATTCCTATGCGAAAAACGCGAATAACCGTGAATTTTATGCCTGAGATAATTCCCAACGTTACTAGAGAGAGTGAAGGCGGCAGGCGATGGCAGAGAAGGAGATAAAGTGATGGCAGCAAACTCTTTGCGAAATAGAAAGCGCCGAAGCAGAAAGAAGGTGAAGAAAGAGAATATAAATAATGAAAATAAGCGAATAAGTAAATAGTGAATAGTGAAAAATATAAAAAAAAAAAAAAAACAAATAAAACAGAGAGCAGCAGCAAGAAGCAGTATGAAACTAAGAGATAACGAAAGTTTGAGAGTTTTTTAAGGATTTTGAAGTTTCTCGTTTCGTATGTATTTAGATCATGTGTACTGCAGCAGGGCTTAAAGTTTAAATTGAGTTACACACACACACACACACCAACACACCAACACAAAAAGCAAAAATTTGTAGTTATGAAGAACTCAATTAAGTGGAGATTTTTTTGTCGGCTTACAAAAAAGTTGAAGGTTCGTTGAAAGGACAGATGAAATGAAAAATTCAACTATTTTCTAATTTGTAACAATTAAGTTATTTACAGTTAAGTAACGCAAACAATAACAACAACAAAAATGAAAAGCAAAAGCAAATGAAAACTAATGAAAATAAGAAAAAGAATTATTTGTATGTAAACAGTCACAGGCGATGAAAGTGCGTGGAAAAATATCAAATTTAGTTTAAATATTTTCTTTTTTTTTAATATTGCAAAAATTATGAAAATATACAAATTGAAAATAAATTAATATGAGTATACATAGACTAAGCAGACATAATATGAAGAAAAAAATTAAAAACATAAATAAAATTGTACTATGAAAGAAAGTTAGACACATTTACAAAAAAAAACAACAACAAATGTGTGAAAAATATGCGTAAATGGTAAATGAACATAAACAAATACTTTATAAGGGCGGGACACTTTTCATAAATGTAGCGAAATTTAAATACAAAGCGAAAAATAATAATTCAAAAACAAATACACACACACTACCTAAAACAAATACAACAACAGCAGCTCACACAGAAACACACATGCCGTGCTAGACATACACACACACACACACACACCTATTTAATAATTTAAGTAAATATATATGTGAATGTGTGTGTTAAAGTCAACACTCGAAATCATAAGTAAATAATAAAAATAATAAAAGAGTATAAATGTAAAATTTTAGTACTGAAAAAAATTAAAAAAATATATAAGTAAAATTATAAGTATTTATAGGAAAATAAAATAATAATATTGAAAAATTAATAATAAAATTTTAAAAAGTTAATATAAACATATAAAAAAAAGAATTATAAAATAAAATTATTTATATGTATATTGAAAATATAATACATTTAAAAAGTTATATTACAACATTAAGAAAACGGATTAACAAAATTAATTTTTTGTATGATTTTGAAAACTAATTATAATAAAACTTAAAATGAAAAAATAAAATAAATAATATAAAAACTAAAATGACGTATATTAAAATAAAAGCAAATAACAAAATATAATTAAATAATACAGAATGAAATAAAAAATTATAATAAAAAAATAAGTAAAACAAAATAAAATTTTAATAAATAAAACTTAAAATAAAAAAAATTAAAAATATAATATGAAATAAATTAAAGTATAAATAAACTGCAATAAAATGAAAAGGGATACAAAAATATAAAGTAAAATAAATTAAATTATGAATGAAACAAATTAAAAAGCTAGACTAAAATAATTTCCATAAAGCAAAATAATATTATATTAAATATTATAAAATGGCATAAAATAAAATTAAGTAAAGTAAAATAAAAAGAAACAAAGTAAAATTAAAAATTAAATTGAATAAAAAAATAAAAAAAATTTGTATTTGACCACCTTGAAAATGAATTAATTTAAATAAAAAAACAACAAATAACTTAACCAACTAATTTTTTTTTTTTTGTAACGACAAACAGCAAATTGGATTTCTTCCTCTTATGTAAAACAAAAAACTATCTACTGTTAACAGTATCAAAGTAAAAAGTCGCACATCGTAACTATAAAACAAAAATTAAAAAATCCAGACTTTTTTTTATTAAACTTAAAAAACTGAATATAAAAAAAAAAAATTTAAATATGTTATAAACGACAAATTTTTAATAAAATGAAAAATCCTTCCCAACTTCCACTTGGCATTAAATGACAAATATTGGAATGACGAAGATGGGCATATAAAAATAAGTGTTCCATTGCTTAAAAAATATATTTTTTTTTAAAGGCACACATTTTTTGTCATTCCCATGCTTAATGTAAATCAGGCATAAGGCACTGTGCGCCATAAAAAGTGTTCATAAGTTAGGAACAAAAATTTAAAAAAAATATTTCATGCTTTGAGGCAACTTTTCAACCTAAAAGTTCACTATCCATTTTTTCTAATTTCCAATACAAAAAAAAAATAAAAAAAATAGATTTTTTTCAATATCGTAATTTACAAGCTGAAATGTACATATCGATGGTCCTCTGCAATAACACAATTCAAATTTCAAAAAATAAAAACTTCTGTTAAGTGGCTCATGTCTCTATACTTACTAAAAATAAGTAATAAGAATTTCTAAAGTTAGTAGGAAGGATGAGGACATGAATAAGACAAGAATTTTAGACATGAGTAGTAAGGGTTTTTATTTTTTAATTTTGAATTGTGTCGTTATTGCTGAAGACCAGCTATATGTAACATTTTTTTTCTTCTCGTCAATATTTACACCAAAATTGTGTTATTTCACAAATCCTAGCTTATGAATACAATTTCAAGTCAATCACACTGGCGCACAGTGTGTCACAATAAATAAAAATTTTAATAAAAATTAAATAATTCCAACAAACTTTGTGTAACCAGCAAAAATATACAAAAAACTTAAATAATACTTATGAAAAGTATATAATTTTTTTGTGAGAAAATTATAATACTTTTCTAGCAGAAACTAAAAATTAATTAAGAACAAAACTAAAATACAAAAAATTAAGGTGAAGTAAAAAATCAAACAAATTGACTAAAATAAGTACATAACTTAAACTTAATTAAATAAAACAAAGTTTTGTTATAACAAAAGTATATAAAGTATAAAAAAAAAATTAAAATAAGTTACAAAACCCCCATAAAAAAAATAGAATAACAAAAATGTATTATTAATAACACAGATGTCGTCTACTATTATATACTAGAATTGATACTAAAAATAAATATGTAGTTTTAATGTGCATATAACGATATGTAAGTGAAATTATTATTATAAACGCAAATAATAATGAACGAACATTTTTTTCTATAACTATTTACTCTTACAATTATTCTTGCTATGTATAAACAAATAATTATGATTATCAAAAGTTTTCGATGTATAAGTAAGTTTTTTTCTATTCACTTTTATACAATATTATACTTTTTTACAGATAAATCTATATATACTTTAATTAATTTTTTATTTGTAACACATTTATAATTTGCTGAATACTAAGTAAAAAATATCTATTAGTTTAAATAAGTACAGTGTTGATGAAAGCAAAAAGGAAAGCAGAAACCAAGAAGTGCAGCTAAGAAAAACGCAAAAGTTTTCTAATGACTTTTTTTATTTTTTGAGGGCAAATAGAGCAACTAAAACAACTTAAACGGTATTCTTTCGGAAAAAATTGTTTAATTTGAATGAATAAATCGAAAAAAAGTAAAAAAAAATAGATTACTGCCTAAACTAACACACTGTTGCCATGAGAAAAAAAACTCGCCATTTAAAGTGAAAAAAATCAATATTTCTTACAAAAAGTTATTAGATAAATATTTTTTCTTCTTTCACACCTTTTTGTTATTTTTTATTATGGCTTGCGAACTCTTTAATTTGCTAACGCGACTAATAGCATTTTCATATTCGCAAGCATACAATTTAATTGTCCTACACGCTTGTTGTGTTACTTATAACTGAACATATTTTAGCTTTTTTGTTACATTTTCAAGAAAAAATATTGTAAAAAATATTAAGTGTCAATTGTAAATCAAACTACCGTATTTTACAAATAAAATCAAAATAGTTTACATTTTCTCTTCACATATATGCCTTTCTTTAGTTAATTAACTTGTAACTGTACTCAAATTAATAAACGAAAAATTTTATTTAATTAATAGTTTTATTTATTTTTTATTAATTCGTAAAACCATAGTGCCCGAATATTAATGTTAGTACATAATACGATATATATTTTTCGTGTTTTTCTTTCAAGTACCTACATGCATTTAATTAAACAGCGTAGAGACATACATTGTTTAACTTTGCAGCTTATTCAAAAAAAATGTTAGTTAATTAAGTTTTTTTTTGCCATCGAATCGATTTAAAAGTTTGGATTTAGTATTTGATTTTGCATTAAACCGCCTGAGTTGAATTACCACCCGAGCACCGGCAACGCCTAAACTTAGGCTTTCGAAGTTAACTTTAATATTTTCCGTATACCCAAAGCATTAAACACAAAGCAGTAAGAATAATGAAAAAGTGATTTCAGTAAAGCGAATTTCAAAATTGCGTCACTCCACACTCGGTGTGGGAGAAGTGTATACTTATAGGCTGAAGAAAAAAGTATTTATCAGAAATTGCTACGCTAAATTTCAATTGCCAAAAATCTCTTAATGAACAACAAATATTCGTAAAAATATGCAACACTAAAGCCCAACAGGTGCAATATTAAATCTGAGGATGTTGCATATTTTTGGGCATAATTGCTATACATTTGGAGGCTTTTCAATGAGCCGGAGTATATTCAGGAAAATAAAAGCATGGACATATACAGTGAGCCCTAAAAGTATGCAATTTATTTTCGAATACATTCAATCTGGTAGAAAATGGTGAACCTACTTGCGTTTGGAAAAGCAAAGCCCTGTTATTTGGCTTTAATCAAATGCCATTGTCATCCCAACTGGTATTTCACCACCATTTCACGGAGTGGAACATTTTACGTCCAAAAAACGCTTTTGGATTATATAAGATTGTTCTACCAAAATCTTCGATGACTGCATTTTGGCGCATTTCGAATAAAATCTTCCCCAGTACTGAGGATCACTCTACGATCCTTGCAAACAGTTTTAGGATTTTGTATGAAAATACATTCCTTTACCCTTTGCTTAGATGGCAAGTATATAGCAATCCACATACAAAAACAATAATTGGATGGACTTTGATGCATTGACTGTTTGCTGGCTTTTAGCCATAAGTTTTAAAAGCTAAATAAAGCTTAGTGGCCGAAAAGCTTTAACCTCATACTAATCAAATTAACGAGTGTCTGAGTAATTAAAAAATGCTTAGCCGAGAATATTTTGAGTGTTGCCAATACAGCTAAACTAAAACCTTATAACTATTTAAAATAGAAAAAATCAGTCACTAGAATGACAAAAGCAATTTTATAGCTCAAAAGTGGTAATGACCTCTTTTGCAAAATCAATGATTAATTTCACTAAAATATACTTTGAATTTAAAAAAACGTATGTATATTTTTTCCACTTAAAAAAAATTTTTTTTTTTGTGTTTGTAATTCTTGTTTTGTTTTGTTTTTTTTTTTTTTCTTAAGACCTACATAATACATAAACATATAGTTGCCTTTATTTTGCGATAAATTTCTATATGCATATACACCTCTAGTTTTTATTTAGTTTAACCAGCAAATAATCAAAATATTCATCATAAAATTAGCCTAATTAAAATTAAGTGTCTCCGCTCATTGCTTACTTAATAAAACAAAAAAAATATCAATTTCTGTATGCACCGTGCAATTTAAAAATGAATTAAATTATTTAAAAAAAAAAATTATTAAAACAAAAAGTTACTGCCGCTAAATTGCATACTTTTGCGCAACTATGAACGCCGAAACTTTTTTAAAGAACTAATAAAAAAAACGCATTTTCTAAAGAAAAAGAAATCATTTACGCTAGAAGAAAAAAAGCGAAACTACATACTACAGTAGCGTTAATATTTTTTAAGTGCAACAATTACTAAATATTTAACAAAAAAAAACAACACATAAATACATACATATCGGTATGCCAGATTAGGTGTTTACAAGCACATACATACATACACTTAAATGCAAGCAATAATTTGTGTACTAAGTAGTACAAGTAAAAACAACATTCAGCAATATTTTATGCTTTTCTACACAGCAAAAAATGCATTGGCTTGCTTTAGGTTTTTTTTTTTTTGTTTTCATTCAAAGGAAAGAAAAACATCATTAAAAATTAAATAAACTAAAAATGCCATAAGACACAAGCAACTCAAGAAAACTTGTCAACAAACGAAACCACACTTCTGGAAACACACACAACATTCAAACACATGAGAACACTGCATACACTGTAAAAAATTCATATAAGAATTGTGTTTGAGGTGTCTATTGGGGAATAACAAACAAATAGAATATTATTTTATAGTAATAATAAAAATAACAACAAGAATGTAATAACTAAAAAGAGAACTTACATAAAATTAAAATTTAAAATAAAGCATAACAAATAACAATTAGAAAAGTGTCCTCTACTATGCATACACAGCCGTTAATTTGCATATGTTTATATACATATTCACTTCATACATATGTATGTACACACAAACATGCATAAATCCATACATGCTTGTCAAATATGTATGCATCACTGTAAATTACTTATGTAACACAAATCGTCTGAAAAATGAAATCAATTTCCACCACAAGCGTGTGATTTTGCGCTAAAACTGTTTTTTAAACTTTTTTTTTCAACCCTCGAAATTTTTTAACAAGCTGCTCTTCTTGCAAATAAAAAAACAAAAACAAATTTAAGCTTACTTATTTACAACTCGTAATAATAAATGTTTTTTTTTTTCAAAACTTTGTCTTTCCAATTTATAGTTTAATATTATGTAATTAATTTTCTTTGACTTTTCGATTTTTTCTTTCGGTAGTACGCCTACACACATATTTAGTACATACACTCGTAACTATGAATAATTTTTTTTTTGTGTTTTTTTTTTCTTTGTATAAGCGCTTTAGTTTCATAGTTTATAATGCTAAATGTACTGAAAAATTGGTTTTTCATTTGCTACAATGTAATAAGAATAATAATAACAACAGTGAAAATTATTATAAACGTGACAAAGTAAGACGCAAAGAAGAATAATTTAATTAATAAAATGGAAAACTGTAACAAAAAATTTGTTGGTTTCATTAATCTTTTTTATAGATTAGGTCAGGTGAAAAAAAAAACAGTAGCTTCGTTTTTTTTTTGTAAACGAGCGGCAAAAGAACGCTCTACTCTACTCTTTTGAATGCTAAAAAGCCGACAATGAATTTTATGGCAGTAGCTTTTTTTCTACTAAAACGGTGTTCATATGAGGCAATTTTAGAGGCGATTAGTTGAGTTGAAAGTTAGCTACACCCCAACTTCATTGAAAGTTCGTTCATGCCAGGCGATTGTTGCTTTCAGCCTATAAAATCGCCTCATGTAAACACCACATAAGCGATAGAGTTGGTTGGCTAGTTTTATAGTAGATTATTAAATTAGCAAGTTTTGTCATACAAAGAGATGCGGCTGCACTGTGAAATATCCTGCAGCAATGGTTTGCCGAGTGTCTTCACCCTCATCTTTTCGAGGGCTGGGCACTTGCTCAGAAAGTGTTCGGCTGTCAATTTTGAATCCGGTTCCTCGTACCTGCGTCAGAACCAATTGAAAGGTAAGCCAATCGTTTCGGCCTGTACCTTAACGGGCCAGTGCCATTTTTGAACTGCCGGCAGGTTAGTAGGTATCTGCTTTGCTCATTCCTAAAAATGTGCTGGTTTCTAATGGGACGTAGGACATCCAGAATTGCTTTTGATCTCCCAGATCGAGACACCCATGTGCATCGCGTGGGACGCAGTCAGCGTGGAGCTGCACCCCCCTCTACTTCATTCGATTGATGGCTATCGACCAGATGAGATAAAGTAGCTCGGAATTGGTCGGGGACTAGTCTTTTATGTAGCGCTGCAACGTAAAAATTTCGAGCAAAGATGAGAACGGAGAATAGCACTGAAAATAGCACAAAGCAGAAACCAGTTGGTCTTCAAGCCAACTATGCTCAAATTATTTAGTTTAGAAGCCATGTTTGTATAAAAACGGATTCATTCCAATGAAGCTCTATTCTCGAAATTATTCTTTCTTTTATTTTTTTGTTAACCACTAATAAAATTTTGTTATTTTATTTAAAAATAAAATCTAATATTTATTTACATCATTTACAAAAGTGTACAAAAATGGGCTCCAGAGGTTTTCATAATAGACTTTCGCCCAACATCAGCATCAAACCCCACTCATCCGTCCTTACAAATTCGACTTCATAAATGGTTTCAAGTGCTGTTCATATGACGCCGGCACAGCTTTCTGATTCAGGGGACTCTTCTTGGCCGCTTTAAAAATGCGCTCATAGACATTGCCATCATAGCAACCCAAAACGGAGCTCAGTACCTTGTCATGGAAATCGAAACCATCACAAATGGTGACTGCATTGGGGCGCAGCCTAGCAAGCACTGCTTCAAGCCGCGTTTGCAGTGAAGTTAAATGGTCGTCGGTTAGGGGAATGAACTTGCAGGAATGGAGAAAATTAAAAATATTCTATCAAAATTGTAATGGAAACTTACCCTCAAAACGTCGGCCATATGTCGTTGAACAGTATGTACCAGATATAGTTCAAGCAGATCTTCGAGCACCTTATTCAGTGATGTCGAACGTTTAGCTGCCTTCGGGCCAGTAACCTCTTCGAAGAAGTTGTTGGTAACAAAGGCACGACCGTGGAGCTAACGAAAGAAATTTGAGGTGAATACATTTTTAAACTTAAAAAAAGTGATTTGAAGGTAAGTTAGCGAGTTAGAGACGGAAAGTGTATTGCCTATATTACGCCTATAATTATGCAACAGTTATGAACTCAAACTGTACGCTTACTTTTTTCTTTGGCTGCTTAAACGTCTTATGAATTGCTTTATTAAAGGCACTCCCAAACTTCTCTACCCTTCACTTGCGTAACTACCCGCGCTAATCACTTTCTTTACCTCAGCGGCCTGCGTCAACTCTATACCAGTTGCATTTACTGCCTCTGGCTGCGGCATACCACGCTTCAATCGTTCATTATAGCTTTTAAAGGCGATGCGTGTTTTACTGAAAATCCCGAAAATATTGTTTAAAATATTTCTTTATACACGAGACATAAACTCACTTGGTAGCCGTGTATTGCAGAGCCTGCGCCAAACACTTCCAATCGTCACTCCATTGTGGAAACTTACTCCAATTAGCGCACTCGCTCAAATACGTCATTGTAGGCATTAGCTGCTTGCCAGCCAATACTTCCGCCCAGGTTTTCAATAAAATTCTACCAACCTGCAAGTACAATACAGAATTCTCGCCCTCATAGGTACAAGCGGCCGTAGCCGATGTGAAAAGGTTACCCAAATTGGCTGAAGCTAAATAACCATGGCCGCCACATGACAGACGCAAACGTTCAATGCCAAATGCTGAATCATATGTGCAGGATGCTTTTAGCGTACAGGCCAGCGCATGGAGCTCCGGCAAGCGCGAGTAGTCGCCACGATTGACATCCTTCGACGTTTGCTCGAATAATTTGTACAGCTTGCCACCAGCGATACGATACGCAATAGCCGTAGCAATCTCCGGCACAACTTTCATTTGTTGGGTGAGATGGTCCAACACCTGTGGTTCCGGGCCGCTGAAAAACCACTGGTTATTAAAGAAACATCAAGCAACGGATGTGTCAACCTACTACTCACTCTGGATTTATGGGACTCTGACGCCTTACAGCCGAATAACGCGTCGTTATGGTCGCTGCTGCTGCATGCAATATGCTATTACCCAGCACAACCATACAACGTACGTAAACCATCGGAAAGTAGGCTAGCTGCGACACAGGACTCTTCACAAAGGTGCCATCCGGCAACACCTTAGCATTCTTCATCAGCATATTCATGCGTGGAATGCGTACATTCTTTAAGCCCAAGTAACCATTATTTACGCCCTGCATGCCGATCTTTTTACCAATATCACCAATGTCGATGCCCGGCAGCGGCGCATGCGTTTGCTCATCACGCACCTGCAATACAAACAATTGCACGCCCAACGGCTCATTGTCGATATACAGCTGTGCGACCACAATACAATAGTTGACCGATTGACCCACTGTAGGCGTAAGATATTTGCATAGAGATTCTAGTTACAGATTCAATGTTATCAGTAGGTCTCACTCACATCCACCAGGCCACCACTTGTACGATGTCAAAGTGGGCGTATTCAGCACAAATTCATCAGTTTTGCGATCATAGTCGGCGCGTGTTTCCAGTCCTCGTAAGTAGGTTCCATGTCCAAGTTCCGTTTGCGCATAAGTGCCAAGGATTTCACAGTTGTCCGCTCGCCGCCCGAATTTTTCATATTGTTCTGGTGTGCCTTGACCTCTGAATGCTCGTGTGAACATTAGGCCATGTACAGCCATTGGAGTGCCGGCAGGTATGAGAGCCATGCCAACAGGACCACTCATGAAGGTACTAAATATATAACAAATAAGAAGTGATGAGAGATTTGCTTAAAGTGTAGTATTTAAATTGAGATGTATGTAAGAACATTTATCTTCTAGGATTATTCAACTGAATATTCTACAAAATGTATTACAATTGCCTACGCTAGGTAAGGCTCTTATGAGCGGCACAAAGCCTTGTAAGAAAAGTCGGAGAACGCAGGTTGTTGCCTACGCTGATGACTAAGCGTTTCTAATTTCCGGAAAGTTCTTGCAAACAATTAGTGAGCTGATTTTATAGATACTAGGCTATCTTTCCTACTGGGCCAAACCAAATAGGCTAGGAGCTTACCCTTCTAAAACCGAACTTTTCTTGCTTACAAAGAAAACACAAATTCCTGCATTCCTCTTACCAAAGCTGACTCCAAGCTTAAGTGGAGGAGCAAAGTAGAAGAAAGAGCATATTAGGGCCTTGTAGCATACTATACCTGCAAGAGGGCTTTGGTGAAAAATCAGGGTCATACGACCGGTTTTACCTATGGAGCGACATGAATGTGTAAACTGATTACTTCACGTCATCTTAGGAATTTAGTCTCAAGATGTCGATCCATTTTCCCACTAGATAAGATAAGGCAGGTGGCACACTCTCGGTAATTGATTGTTTTCTATCTACACCGATCGTTCAAGCATCGAATAAGAATTTAGATTCGAAGATAGTAAAGTCAAACGTATTTCGGAGATGTCGTGCATCGCTGGCTTAACATAGACATTTCAAAGGCAATGAAATAGCGGATTAGGTGGCTAGAAACGGCTCGGCGGTGCAACTTAGCGAAGAAGATAACTGCCTACTACCAACGCCGTAACCATTGACCTAGGGATAAATGATGACGACTGTGAGATTCCCAGATCGTTATGGCTGGAGCTCAATAAGAGTCGTACTGACGAATGATTAATGTTAAGCAAGCCTGCAGTAAGGGCTCTTATCGGCGCCACAGAATTTGCCGGAATGAGGAAAAAGAGGAATCGATTCACCACTTTCTATGTCAGTGCCCGGATAAAGAGTATCAAGCTTTTTCAATAGTTTGGGGGATATAACGGAAGTTGAAACATCAGAGCTCCACAGCTTCGTCCGGGATAGTAAGTGGCTTAATAGACACTAAACTGTCAATATGGAATAACTTCGTTTGGAAGGGTTCGCCTCCTTCTGGCACTCAGTGGGCAAGTCTGGCTCCGAGAGAAAGCTGGATTCATTTGTACGCGCCTTCTTAACCTAACCTAACCTTCCTACCTTAAGCATTTACTCATGTAAAAATCCGCCAATGTAAAGGGATCAATAAATATTATTGTAGAGTTTGACTAGTTTTTTGATTTGCGATGGACCAAGGTACAGGTTGACCAATTCGACCATCTCAAAGCAACGTGACTAGCGACAATCTCAAAGGAAGACATATATACCGTGGTTTTTTCACAAGTTTGTAAAGGCTTTAGTAGAAGACTGGTCCTTGTTATTCTGAGATCGCCCTGGTAAGGTAAGTCTAAAGGCTAGTTCTTCACGTAAAACCGCGCACAATTCCGTAGTAGGCTTATCACCAGTGAACAGCGATCGTTGAGATTACTGCGGGTAGACAGAAGTCCGCCTTAATGACCTTTTGTAAGGCCAAGTTCTTTTCCAAAGAGGGAGACATTATGGGTAAGGTTATGAATTAAGATGTCAAAACGGAAATTCGCAACTCACTAAGCGCCAATGAGCGCAGACGAAACCCCGTAACAGTACCGTGTTGGACCTTAAGACAGCGACCATGGGATGAGCTCTATGTATTATCTCGCGAATTTCCAATTTTTTCTATCTTTTTCTAATGATATAATTTTAGTAATGTAAGCTATTTTTTGACTTACGGATATATTTCATTACCGCCTGGATGCAAGCGCTCTTGCAACGCTCTCAATTTCTTCGCTGCATCTACAGAATGTTTAACAGCGCGATTGTAGACATCTTCATAGGATAAGTAATCCAAATCTAAAGGATCATCAAGGTCTTGGTAGAGCTCTTCCTCTGTAAGTACGTATAGATGATTAAAGGTAAATGAAAGTAAAATTTTGAAATATGGAATAAAAGTTCTTAGTGTTAAAAATAGTTACCAAAATATTTGTGAATAAAAGTGCCAATACCAGCGCTGTACTTTGTTTGGGCTATGAATTTATCTTAGTCGGTTCAAGAAGCTTAAGCTTTTAATTTTTGGAAACTCAATTCGCGAAAAGTACATAGATAACTAAGAGATAATTAAATTTGATATTATGCCAGATTTTTACTGGATGCTGAATAAAAAATTTTAACTCAAAATTAGGCATTAAACAACAGTCTGTTTTCATAAGGCATTTTGTAAATGGCCATTTATGTTTTTATGCCGAATTTCCGCTAGGCATTGAGATGACGAAAATTGTGTGCCATTTAAAAAATGCCATGTGAAAACGAATTTAATTACAATTTTTATTAGCGTAACTTTTTTTCATTAAAATTTTTGCCACTTAATGCCAAGTGAAAACCCGGTATTATTCTACTCAAGGGTTTTTTTTTATTTCTTTTCTCTCTCGCTTAAGTACTTATTCACTCTTATTGCAAGTTGAATTGCGTAAAGTGTAATTTTAATTAAAATTTTTTTGTTTTTGTTTATTATTTATTTTCATACTAAATGTTTACAAACTATTCTGTTCTAATTTCAAAATCTACCCCCAACAATTCTATTTTTAACGGCCGTCCACTTTTCTGCAATGCAAAACTGAAAGCAATGACCAGCTTAACTTTTGATTCAATCCGCTCAAGGTACAAGAAGAGAATACATTATATTCCCACGTTTTTGCACATGCGCAATGTGCACACTTACATACATATGTACATGCATAAGTCAAATGTCAAGCAAGCCTGTTTTTAATTATCTGGCGAATTAAAATTACACAGCCGGGTGTGTTGATCGGCATTCGAATAGCAATTTTCTGAATGAATTTTTTTTTTTCGAAATTAAAATTTTATTCACATACATACATACATACATACATACCAGCAAGAAATTAAATTGATCGATGTTTTTGGCAATTAAAAAAAAATATAATTGCCAAGGAAATTTCGAATAAATTTATTTTTATTTTTGCCGAACGTATGGGTGGTCCTATTACATTTTTCGTCATATCTTCGACATTTACTGTCGCATCTTAAAGTCCCGAGGAGGTAATATTTTTTTGTTTCAAAGTCCATTGATCACAAGTACCCGTTCTAGGTCTTACCCACGAGATCTCAGATCTTATCATCTTAACGTACCACCCTAATGTCAGCAAAATTGCAGCTCACCAAAAATCATTAAACTTTTGCTATGAAGGTATTTCGATTATTCCAGTAGAACTATTTAAAACAAGAAAAGAAGTCGAAGTTCGGTCGAAGCCGAACCTTATATGTACATATGTATATCTGGCACACGCCGTTTTAATGTCGTTTTGCATCTTTCTGTAAACCATCTTTACATTATAAGCAGGGATATTTTATCCCGACAACATGCCCAGTTTGAAAATTTTTAGGGCCGATTGGTAAATCAGTCACCGAGATACACATATACAGTTATAATACCCTTTGCACAAGTGACTCGTAAAGTTTTAAAGGGCGATCACTAGGTTTGACCGCAAATGTATTATCCTATAAAATTTTCTAAGTACTAAGCCGCCAGGTGTTAATGATTTATGTGTTAATGATAAGACACAAAGTTTCGATTGTGTCAGTGGAATTAGTTTAATCAAAATGTGGTTACAATGTTGCAACGATTACTTGCAATAATTTAGTGAAGGGCAATAAAGCACTTTTCTTACTAATGACGTTTTCTTTTCGACAAAAAATGTTGCCTCCTCATTGCGCTCTTCTTTGTATTGGTGCGCCGAGGACAATGGAAGGTAACACTTTTCGGTAGAAAAGAAAACGCCATAAGTAGTTGAAGGTTGCCTTTTCGCTCTTAAGCCTCATATGTCAGCAACGAGCTTAAATTATACACTTCTATGAATTTTCATTTTTAGAGCGATTGCGCATTATCTTTTCGAAGTGGTATTTGTCTTCATAAAGGCCATGATTACTCTTCAATCATACCATTTCGGATATCGCAAGACAAGAAAAATACTTTGTTTTTGAAGTTATGCACCTCCATAAATATTTCTAAGTGGATTAATTGCTCCTCCTCTTTTCGAAGTCGGATTCCTCTTCAAAAGAATCATGAGTGCTCTTTATTCACACCATTTCTGGTTTTAGTAGATGATGAGAAAGGACTTTGTCTTCGAATAAAAATTCTGTTTCATATCGACTGCTGAGTGGAAGATCGACCTAACTCGGCAGCCAGTTCGAAAAGGTCCTATCTCAAAAAACTTTTTAAGAACGCCCTATTTCAGAATTCGTTTCAAAAACGCCCTATCTCAGCTGCCGATTCAGAAACGCCCTATCTCAGTACATTTTCAATACATTTTGAAGTGACATAGGGCGTCCTTCAACCAAATTTTGAGATAGGGTGTTTTTAAATTAAATTCAGAAATAGGGCGCTCTTGAAAAGTTTTTTGAACTATGGCGTTTTGGGACTGGCTGCAGAGATAGGTACAGCAGTCGATATAATAGTTCACTCATCATTGTTTACATATCGCACACCGTCTTCAAAAGAGTCACAACTCAAAATAATACGTTCGTCAGAAAATGCGAAAAATTATTTCGTAGTACATGCTAATCATATGAGCAAGGGCGACTTTACCTTAGGTGTTTTTAACAAATTATAACAAAAATTTGCTCCAGCTTTTTCTGAAAGGTAAATAAAAGCTCTGTGTACATTTTTAGCGCATAATTTCAAAAATGCCAAACTTTGAGTTGTGACTCTTTTGAAGACGGTGTGCGATATGTATCCAAGACAGTACACGGATTTCGAAAAAAATTAATAGTGATAGATTTTACATCAAAAAACTGGTAGAAGTAGCTAGATTTTGTAAAAAAAAAAACAATATTAAATAGTTTTCAATTATATAGAGCGGCTGGATTTTCCCCTCGGTGTTTCTTAATAGCCAAAGCCATGTATTTGTTGTAATTCTTACTGGCATTGTGCGTGAAATTTGTTAGTGTAATTTTTGTTTGTTGGATAAATTTTATTTTTACATATATAAAATGAATAAAAGTATTCCACGTCAATAAAATATTCAACGAAAAACGTATACATACATATAACGAATGAATCTCGATTCGAACGAATGAAATAAAATAACAGCTGTTTTTTCTCAAATAAAATTTCATATACAATTTGATACCCTGATTCGGGCCCATAACCATGCCTACTTCCCATATAACGGTTATTTAGAGAAATTCGAAATCTTCTATAAATCAGTACCTAACTACTTCAGCTAATTTATTCAAAATTGATGTTTGCAATAATTCTTTATCAAGATATGTGATTATAACATATGGGAAGTTGGAAAATGGGCGCGACACCGCCCACTTATGACCACGTTTATACTATGTGTAGCTCGGTGATCGTTCGATCAATTCGTACCAAACTCGGCATAATTATTGTACATACTTGACACATAAAAGCAAGGCGTTGAAAATGTTTTGAAATCGGACTAAACTACGCCCACTTTTCATATAAAGGTAAATTTCAGATATGCTGAAATTCTGGTATTTCGAAATTTAAGGACGCTAATTTATTCAAAATTGATACTCGCAACAATATTGGGCGTGGCACCGCCAATTTATGACTACACAAGTTTATCTCATCAAGTCTAACTGAACACCTACTTACTATCGAAGGTGTTTGAAATAGGTGTAAAACCACCCCTGCTTACCATGTAACGGTAATTTTCGGAAAGGTGAAAAAACTATATTTAATACGTGCGCCGGGTATTTAATGTTCGGATTCGCCCGAACTTAGACTTATTTACTTGTTATATATAAAACTATATTTTAAGACTTTCGCCAAAATATTTCGGAAAAATATTAAAATTTAGTAAGCTGGGCCGATTTGAAAATACCTCCGAAATTCTGATTATTTTTATTCCGTTGACAAAACTTTATAATTCCGGTGGAAAAATCGCAACTGTTTTTTCGTGTGGCACTCTAATATGCATGCATATGTATGTATGCCTACTGGGTCCCTAATTTTACATATAATATGCAATAATGTATTACAGATTATTTTAAAGCTCTTCGACAGCTTTTTTTAATTCACCATTACTCACCGACTAGTCGCTTCATTTGCACTAGATTTGCATCGCCATAAATCCAGGCGGCGAATTCATCCACATCGAATGTGGCATTCTTTCGTTCTTTCACCAGATCGGGATTAATGTATTTTGCTATGGACATTTTTTCTTTTGTTTTTTTAATAGCTCGTTTGATTGGAAAATTTCTTGTTCTGTTTACTCAAAGCGCTAAGCACACCGCGATTTCACGACTCTCAACCGCCTATGTCGCACAACAGCACTTGACTAGAGCTTGTTTTCATAGCGCAGATCATTGGTGGAGCTACTAGCCATAGACTTGGAAGATACCCCAACAAAGCATTGACCCAGTGAATGGTATACTCTTCGGTTGCTTGGAGCTCTGCGCTACATATATGTATGTATGTATGTACATTAGGGTGGCCCTTAAAAAATGAAATTTTAAGTCTTAACCCCTCAGTGGCTAATACAACGGTCAAAGATATCACATATAAATTTTAGTCCCGATTGGAGTCGGTTAAGGCCTGTTGCACAGGGGTCAAATTTAAGATTCCCCTATGGAGACTCAAAAAATTTAAATTAATTTTTTTTTCATCTTACCCTACTCAAATCGGGACCAAAATTTATATGTGAAATCTTCGACGTTAGTAGTATCGATTTTGGGTATTAGATGAAAAAAATATTAATTTTAATTTTTTGAGTCTCAATAGAGGAATCTGACCTTTGACCCCGGTGCGACACGCCTAAACCGTCTCCGATCGGGACCAAAATTTTTGTGTGATATCTTTGACTATATTAGCATCGATGTGGGGGTTGACGTTTAGGAAATCTGATGTAATAATGTACTTAATACATTTAAGAACCACCCCAATGTACATATGTACAGACATATATTTCCTCCAAGAGCGCATTAACGTGAGCAAATTAAGAGCGATATTGTGATTGTGCTTGATAGAAGTCGTCAAAGCATGCTCTCTAATCGTTTATTTTGAGAGCTTTATTTTTCAGATTTCACTAAGCATTACGAAAAACCTGTGTTTGTAAACAAAAAGAGGAATATTTTAATGCAACTTGTTTTATGCGCATCTACACGTAAATACAGACGACATACATATATACGTTTGTAGTCATTGAAAGCTTTTCATTAATATTTTAAACTACTAGCAGACCCGGCGAACTTCGTCCCGCCCAAAATAAATTTTTTTTATCGAAACAGGTTGGATCAACATTTTCACCAACATTTAGCATTAACGATTTCCAGTGGAACATTTATCTGCTAAGACTGTGGTTTGGTGGACGTCAGAAGCCATATCGTCGATGTTTTTGCAAAACCGCCTATCTTACGGCACTCAAATTTTACAGGACAGCGAAAAAACGGTTTATTCTTTGAAGCCATTGCTTTGATAGGCGGTATTTTCGCTAGCTATTATTTTACAAATCTGTTGTTTTAAGAACGATTTAACGATTTTTATGCATAAATCTCAGAGTTACGAAATTTAATTTTTGCCACAACGGCGATTTAGGCGGTTTTGCAACTGGTCGATGGGCGGGTTTGCAAAAACATCGACGATATGTATTTCCATTGCCGTCTTAAATAACCTAACGAAACTGTTATGTTCGTGAAGAAGTTCTTGAAATTCTCAAATGATGTCGCGCTTCATAGCACGGTTAATCGCACACCCGAAAAAAAATTGAAGAACTTTTTCCTCTTTACTCCCTGGCGACAACAATGATCCGGCCGATGGTGAATCTGTCCTTTAAACTATATAGTTTGGTGGTAATTGAGTATCGTTGTTCTACAGAAATCCATAACATATTGTACATAGTCTTATTTCAGGCGCAATGGTGGTTTATTTAACGGTGGTAATTTAAAATTGGCCCCTGGGCAATTCAATCCTGGTGTCTCCGAGTGAAGCTTCAACGCAAAGCAATATTGGCAAATCACATCCATTGGGGCAATTGGAAGACACGGAAGCTCGACATACTCAGTGGTCCAATACGTCGAGGGAATCAGACATGCACGACATTTTTTCTCACTTGGACAATTTTTAGCAGCGTTTGAAAATGCTCCGCTGTTTGCCAGTTTTTATGTTTGCTCTTGCTATCGGTCTTGATTTAAAGATACCATTAGCAGAGCAAGTAGCACAAAACGCGAAGAGTATTTGTATTGCTCGGCTCCCGACTGGGTTTCGTTGTACTACTACGCAGATGAATAGAGCGAAAAAAAAACGAACAATGTGCTGTTTGGAGTCGTAGCAAATGAAAAGCTGTGATAGCAGTTTGCAGCATAGCAAAGAGAAATTTTTGCTACTGCTATTGCTATCGCTACGAGAGTCGTTGAATTGCTCTCGCAGCTGCTACAAATGCTCAACTGGTTTTTCGGTTGCTTTTGTACAGTCGTTATTGATCTACTAAAAATAAAACATGCCGCCGCAGAAGCATAATTTTATTTTTGGAAATTACTTTAATATTTCCGACGACGGGGGGAGGGGGGGGGATGCCATGGTTTCTTCGGCAAATTTGCTTAGAACTACACATAGAATGCTCCTGTGCTATACGCGCATAGTCGAAAAACCTCCCATACAAATTGACCCGCCGTAATGTGCATAGATATGCAATATACAAGTACATAGGATTTTTATGGATCATTCCCGTAGCCATAGCAATAGCAGAAGCAAAAATTTCACATTTTTTTAATTTGCTACGACTCTAAATAGCACATTGTTCGTTTTTGTGCTCTATTCATCTGCGTAGTAGTACAACGAAGCCCAGACGGGAGCCGAGCAATACAAATGCTTTTCGCGTTTTGTACTACCTGCTCTGCTACTGCTCTCTTCAAATGAAGAGCGGTAGCAAAAGCGAAGCAATAGGATTGTTGCTATTGCTACTATGGAGTAGTATATGCAAACATTGTTCCGAGCGAGTCAAATCGGATCATAAATAAGATCTTTAGTAACAACTCGATTCCAGCGCCACCTGGCGGGTCAAATTGTGAACCTACACTATCCAGATACCCACTCAAATGCACACGAAAAATTTCGTTAAAATCGGTAGTAGGGGCTCACTCACATCCACATGTAGAGAATAATTATATATGGATATGTACATACGAAGATAGGTAAATATCTCAGTACTTCTGGAAGGTACCACGCTCCCTTTTCCATTGGCCAAACTTTTCCTTCATTAATATGCTATTGATTTCTTATATCTCCATGCCGAATTCCAATACTCTACCATGAACACTTCCAGAGAAATATAGTATGAAAAATTCCTCAGTTTGGGATTGACTTCGTATTCATCCATACCAAGTTCCAGAGATATGCAGTATGAAAAATTAGGTTTGTATGGGAGGTGCCAAGCTCCCTTTACATATCGAATTATTTTAGCCCATAACCATCCTAAACTAAATAACCATACCATCTAAACTAAAAGTAACTGGTACTATAATCGGCACAAATTTGGGGTTGTCTGGTAACACCATCGAGTTGTCACAATTATTGCAGCTGTCAAAGTGGATTGTAAGTGGAATGTAAATATTGCGCGATGTTCGAGATTTGTAAACATTCGAGAAAATTGGCGAATTTTTATGCATAGTCTTAATAAAAAGCGATTGATGTTGTAAAATCTAATAAATTCAACGTTTTATGATTTTTACACTACTTCGAAGCTATGGTGAATGTAATGAAAGGAGTATTCGTTGAATGTGATCCGGCTATGAAACAATTTCTATTGCATCTCGACGAGACACTCGCACTGGGACGCAAATTCATCATACAAGATTTGGATGAGAATCATTTGTTTATCTCTACCGATATCGTCGAAATACTACAAGCACGTGTGGACGATTTGATGGATCGCATCAGTTTCCCACTGCACGAGAAGGAACCTTAAATTTTCACATCTTTCATATTAAAACTACATACATACAAACAAATACAATCATTCAACAATGACGGGCCGCGAATCCAACCGCATCAAAGATGCCGAAAAGAAGCGCGTACTCGATGAAGCTGCACGCCAACGACGCGCACGCAAGGCACTTGAAGCGCTGGAGCAAGACAATTTTCATGAAGATCCACATGCCGATTTGGTGATGT
>NW_016165627.1:0-26913 GCF_001687245.7 Rhagoletis zephyria | reverse complement strand
GTTAAGTTGTGCGTTTTGGTGATCGGCCTCTTTTTATTGCCTGCTACACGCTTTTTTTGTCGAAAAATGTAACTACTCGTGAGATTTGATCGAATTTGTAGTGCGGTTACTACATTTGGCCGCTGCTTATATGGGGCCGTCCCCCAGTCCGACTCTCTTGGAAGTGTACAAAATATATGGTTATCGCACCCTACATCAAAAACAGTCACATTTCAAAATTTTTCAAAATCGATTTTTTCCCATTAAAGAGTTCTGGTAATGGGCGAGTCCGAGATGTTTAAAAGATCGAGAGATCGTTATCGTTGCAAAATTACATTCGAGTCAATAATCGACTCGCTGCCTGACTGTACAATCGATATGCTTTTCGATTGTTTCGAGTCGACTGACTTATCACCGATGAGTTCATACGATACTCAATCGATAGCTTTCGTAGCCTTGTGCAGGTATAATATTGCAAGTGCAGATATTCGAGCGTTATTTTAAATATACATATTTATTTACATATCCGCATACAAATTTCAATTTGAAAAATATTGTTCGCAAGTTCAAATTTATACTGATTGAGAGATTGCTGGGTATACGGCTAAGGAAAATTTACCAAAAATAATGTTTTTGTGTTTAATTTATATTCTTAACATTAAAATACGTCATTTTATGTCTTCTTTATAAAATAAAAATTTGAAAAACAATCCATTGAAGCCTGTACTCCCAATATTTACTATCACTGATCTCATTTATTTATTTACCAACCTACAAGAATATGTTTTTTTTTTTTCATAGTTATAATACATACATACATACATATGTATTATTTGCAATGATTCCATTTTTTCTTATACAAATTGATTGCATGCAGGTACAAATAAAGTTGCCATGTTGCACAAGATAGTCCGAGCTGTTTTGACCGATTGTTATCGAATGTTAAACGCGTCTGGCAGTTCGTTGCCTGAGTATGCGACAGAGAACCATCGAGGTATTTTAACAACCGCTGGCTAGCTGGATTTACATGAGGCGATTTTATAGACGATTCAACAATAAAACATTCAAACATAAGTATAAAATATGTTACTATATTATATGAAGGCCAACTAATTAATTTATTCGATTTCTACATTAGTTGACATCTAATCCACAGGGCTACACTGACTTTGATGCGGCAAATGTTAAAATAACGCTTTTTTGCAATATTTGAGAAGCACAAGCAAGCAAACAAAATGTGATAGAACTTCCACTTAGGCTTAAGTTAAAGCTAGAACTACCAACTACTATCCCTGAAAATACCATTCCTTCACTTATACTCATTTACTTATATTTTACGTCAATACAACACTACAGCAAAATGCTAAGGAACCTATTTTCGCAATTTGGCTAACTGTAAATTGATTTTCGACCCACCGTTGTTTCGGCAATCCCTCTGTACAATAAGCGCATAGTCGAAAAAGCTCCCATACAAATTGATCCGCCCTAATGTATATTGTTTTTATATATTTCAGAAACTCTATCTGTCTATACTTCCTAAGATAACATTTCCGACTCACTTATGCCTGGTAATATAGTTTAATAATTAACAAGTTAAGTCACGGCGCTACATATGTAAGTACGTACATAAGTATGTACATATGTATGTTTGTATATGTATAAATAGACCCCACCTGATTTAGAGCCATGGTTTGACAATGATGACACTAAATTGCTCTCAAATGTATAAAGTTTTCGTCTTGAATTGTTACCCTGTAAAATTTGTTTACATACACCGTGTACTGGCACGTACTAACAGCCAGCGCTCTCCAGTGCTGGGGGCCAAAATTTACAAGAAAGCCAGCACATCGCCAATATTACAATTGGCTCCGTGAGCGGCATACAAACAATCAACCGGTTTTATTACAATACAAGACCGCTGCAAATATTGTTACAAATGTAATACTCTCAAAAGTGATGCCAGATTTCTGCAAAGAAATTATTCAAAATACCCTTTTTATGTACAAACATATAATGTAATAGCTATTAAAAAACGCTTATCCTTTTAAAGAAGTTACTGGAAAAGTTCTCTATTTGCTTACTTATTACTTACTTTTTGATAAGTTGAAAATTTTTTTGAAAGGTACATATACATAACAAGTAATTTTTAGCAAAACAAAACCGACTTCAACTCTCATATAAAAAATATATATGCATTAGACTGCATCACTCCCCATACAAAAAAAAATCGGTACTATTTTTCCATTGGAATTATTAAATCTACTATATTTTAAGACGTCCACCAAAATATTTCGGAAAAATATTAAGATTTAAGTGAGCTGGACCGATTTGAAAATACCTCCAAAAATGGTTTTTTTATGAATAAAAATAGTTTCTTAAAGATTTTTTTTTAAAAAATCCCCTCAAATGACAAAACGGCTTAAGCTTAAAATATTTGCATAAAAATATGAAAAAAAAAATTTAAAAATTCTTAACGGAATCGTAATGATGATGCTGTTTTTAACATTTTTCAAAGATTGGTATAAGAAAAACTTGAATAACTGAACCTAAACTCCTCCAATTTAGACTTAAGAGGTGTCGTTGGAAAGGTATTTTCTCACCCTTTTCATTTATTTGCTAATAAACTTATTCAAAGGATGGAAGAGAAAGGTAGGAGAAACGAACCTCATTCAAAGTTGAATTAAGATGTTTTGGTATTCGAAAAAAAAAGATGGGATACGAATGACGTTTCTTTTGGCCAGAAATAAAAACGGCGTTAAAATAACTTTCTACTGAGATCCCATAAGTCTAAATCAGAACATTTTTTGCCCAGTTATTCAAATTTTTCGTAAATCAACCTTTGAAAAAAGTAAAAAAAATACATCAAAAATCTCATTCTTACGATTCCGTTGAAAAGATTTTTAAATATTTTTATGCAGATTTTTTAAGCTTATTCTAACTTGACATCTGAGGGGAATTTTTTCAAAAAGTTCTTTAAGAAACTATTTTTATTCATAAAAAACTTCATTTTTGGATGTATTTTCAAATCGGTCCAGCTCACTTAACTCTTAATATTTTTACGAAATATTTTGGTGAACGTCTTAAAATATAACAAATTTAGTAATCCCGGCGGAAAAACAGCAACTTTTTTTGGTGATGCAGTCTAATATACATATATATATATCTCATGATCCACTGATCGGATCTTAACCAGATGCAAAAAGAATTATCGGTTGGCGTGGTCCAAAGTTTAGCGGTAATATACATTACAAAAAAAAAAATTTTCCGACGAACTGATAACTTCCTCCTTTTTGGAAGTCGGTTAAAAAGCAACACCAATTGCTCCTACTGAGCATTAAAAGGTTGATATATGAAAGTGAAAAATCAGTAAGATTTTGTATTTAAATCACCGAGGTGGCAACACACCGCTCATTTACGCAGGCACTAAGGCATACCAAAAGAACTTACTCTTATAAGTTGTGCACTCCAAAAATGCAGATGCACCAATACATACATACATATGTACATATGTATATGTAGACTTCAACACAACCGCATATATATACATATATATATATATATATATATATACAGTGCGCAAACATACACAGAAATAATTAAATACGAAAATGATAACTGTTTGCTTTGGCTTTTGTGCTCCATGACCGCGGCGGAGTTGCGATAAAAATAAACTTATTGATAGCGAAGTCGTGGAGAGCGCGAGAGGGAGCATACGGTTAACTATACATACATACATACAACACAAGCAGCAACTACAAATAGCAATACCCCAAACCAGGGATGTCAACTCATTTAAGGCTAATTCCTCCAAATTCCTGAAAAAATTCCCCTATTTACAATGGTATTCCCCCAAAATAACTTTTACTATTTAAGGCACTTCATTCCCACTTTTATTAAAAATTAAACAAGAAATATCATTAACTATAATTACATAATAAGGACAGTATTTTATACAGGGTTTGAAAAACTGTCAGCACAGCAGCAACAACACTACTATTTTTGCTTTTGCTTCGCTTTGAAATTTTTGATTTTCATTCAAACTGATTTGCTTTCGCTGTGGCTTTGAAAATTTTATTTTGCTTTTTTGTCGGCAGTTTATTGAAAACAATTTAGTAAATTGAATTTACTGCTTTTGATTTGCTGTGATAGCTCTTTTCTTGTGCTGTGATTTGCTTGAATGTCCTGTGCACATGAAGCTTTGCAGCATGGTGTATTATCGCTGACTAGCCAGGAGTGAGTACACACAAAATTTGCAATATCAATTCCTTTGCCTTGAACTTTCGCTAGCGATTATCTCGTGTGAAATTGGCGATTACCAATCGCATGCCTAACAATGCCTCTTGTCACCAGTACAACTAAAGGGTAGTGCATTTGTACATGCATACATATTTCTGCCAATTTGATGTTTCACGGTCAAGTGATAGTCGAATTGCTGTTGCTTTGCTGCCGCTGCACTGTCGTTGTGCTTTCACATATTGTTTTTTAACTGTATGGTTGCTTTCGAAATTTTACAGCAAAACGACAGCCAAAGCATTTGCTTTTTTCCGAATTGCTGTTGCTTTGCTTTCGATATCATACATGCCGAAGTCAAAGCACAGCAAAAGTAAATCAAATGAAAAAATTACAGCATTTTCAAACCCTGATTTTATAATAATACATATAACTAATATTTCTAAGTATATTTCGTAAAACATGTGCATCATATATGTACATCAAGCATAGATAGATTATTCGTTAGAATCATACGGGCGATTCCACCGTCACAGGTGGTACTCAACAATTCTATATTTTGATAAAGCTACACCTAATTGACTATATCTAATATGAGTTATTACAAAATACGAAAAAAATTCTAGCTTACTTTTATATGGAAATCTGAGTTATTTCTTCTGTCACGGGCGGGACCAAAAAGAACAACCTGCTTTTTGGAGCAGATATATTTTAGGGAAACTCTGCGAATTTATTTTACTTTTCTGTGTGAACTTGATGTCTTATAATTAAACCGCAAACATACACAAAGAAAAAACTACAACAAAAATTATGGTTTTATTATAAAAATAATCCGAAATACGTCTGTCGCGGGTGGGACAACGTTTATCACGGTTGGGACACGTGCGAATTTTTATATGAAAAGGAGCTTTTAGTATAAATATTCATCATCTTATCGTTTTATCTTAGAACATATAGAAGAAAATGCCTAGGACCGTCAGCCAAAAAAATTCTTAAAAATCAACGCGATTTCTTTGCGTCTTGAAATTTTCACTTTTACTTACTTAAATTTAATGGACTATAAAACTGCACACACAAAATTTTTCTAAAAATTCTGAACGAAAAGTTTAAAATTTTTGGTTGTAATTTTTGTACGAAGTTTGAAATGGGTATTTATGTGGTTCTGGTTATGTCATGTGCTAGACTTTTATAAAAAAAACTATAAACATTAAATAAAAAAAAAAAGAAGAAACCAAAACTGGTCAAAATGTCACTTAACTTAATCTACCATATATTTTTCTTATCAAGCACTTGAACTATGAATCGCAAATTTGTTGACAGTACTTTCAACAAATTTGCTTAGAACTTGATTTCGAAACGTAAAAAAGGGTAATAGAAATGCGTTTAAAGCTTTAATTTGCTATTTTTTGGTTGATTCAAGATTTTTACAAATGACTTATCCAGACGTTTGTTAGTTTTATAAAGAAAATAGCGCTGAGGTTCAGTTTCCCATGGAACCTCCCATATATTTCTTGATGAGATTTTTGTCATTGTCTACAAGTCAAGAGATGTTTTATTTTTAAATGTTTTGTTTTTATTTTTGTTTTTAGTAAAATTGCTTCCAAAGTAACAACGCCAAGCCTATTTCAGATTGCAGTTTCTTTTTTCAAAACAAAAATTTGACAAGATTCTATATATTGATAAACACTTACTTACGTTATGTTTTAAATCGATAGCACCGTAATGAGAGATTGTTACTAGAAGATATAACTTTAGATAGGAATGTTGCAATAAAAATCTTTTATTAATTGAGTTCCCCCAAAATTTAAAGCCATTCCTCGATTCCTTCTAGAAGTTGAAATTCCACCGAAATGGGGAAATTCTCGCCCGGTTGGCATCCAAACAGCTAAAACCGCAGTCAACAGAGCAACTAACCTCTCATGCCACATGCCAGCGTAGCTGAGCGGCGAACTGCCACTGAGCAGCATTGGGGCCATATTGGCGCTTGCGACTAAGTGTCCAAGCACAGCATGGCCACTGTAAAGGTGAGCTTAGAGCCTCAGTTTGTTTCGGGCTCTCGTGCTAAGCGGTACAACATGCTATCGATGCGATAACATCGAAAACCTGTGTTCGCCACAAAAGCAAAGTTAACAACGAATCGCAAACGAATCACAACGGATTGTGTTTCAAGTATTTTCAAGTGGATACGATACAAAATACGTGATGAAAGTAAGGGGAGACTGAAGCTGAGATGTAGAAAAAGTGAAATAATTGTTTATTTATATTTATGAGATGTTGCGTGATAAAGTGAAACAACAACAAACTATAAAAGCAAAAGTCAAACGAAATAATGACTAAATATAATAATGCGATTGAATAAAATGAAATAAAAATGCTAGCATTCATATATATGTACATATGTACATACATACGTACATATCTACAAAGCATTTAACTAGAATCAATGCACAAGTGCATAAATAAATTAGCAAACTTAAGTGTGTGTGTGTGTGCGGGACTGCAGACGCTGCTGATGCTGCTCAGCCAGCAAGTCAGTCGCTGCATGTTGACATTTGGGCATCACAATTCCAGGCAATGCAGACACAGAATCGCCGGTCTCCAGCTGTTGTCTCGGACTGTCTATGACAAAAAAATAAAAAAATAAAAGAATAAATAAATAATAAATTTGTGGGTGTGTTTTCCGCTTTGTGTGCTTGAGTGTGTGTGTATGTGCGAATATTTGCTACAGCAGTCTAGTCAATTTGCCGAGAATTAAATTAAATTAAATTAATTCCATTGAAAGGCAATCGTAAAGGAAATTTAGCTTGAAAGTTTCAATTCAAGACAAATATTCTCTGTGGCCGAGCATTGAGTGCGAATTAATACAAAATACCTCCAATATATAAGTAAAAATAAATATACATATATGTAAGATTTATATACCTAAAATATGAAGTAGTCAAAATTAGTAATTGAAAATTCAGTAAATTTATGGAATTCGTATTTGCAATAACAATAACTTATTACTCCATTGAGGTTTGTTAATTGCATTTATTGTGTATTATTGACCACTTCTTCAAATATGCAGTAATTTGACAAAGATTTTAATAAAAATGAAATTCGCGCTTACATATTTGCTAATGCTTGGCCGAGCTTCTCCTCCGAATGGTAAATGGTGTTAATGAGAAGATTTTTTCATGGCAGAAATACACACGGAGGTGTGAATTGCCTGCCAACGGGCGACCGTTTTTAGAAAAAAATTCATGTTTGGTATTGCTCGGATCAGGGATCCAACTTTGGATCTAACGAGTGTGAGTGCGTATCTTTAACCACTTGAGCCGTTGAGAAACATGGATTTTTGAAATTAGTTTTTTAGTTCTAAGATTGACCTTCTTCGTTGCCAGCTTTAATTTCTGAAATTTTTGCATTACATTTTCTGAAAAATTAAAATAAGAATACATACATACTTACAATGAGAAAAAAGGATAACAGATCGGGTTTTTGAAACTATCCTTTGACTTAGTGTTTCAAGTGCGACCTAAAATGCAGTAATCTTGTCGTATCTTAACATTAATGGGTTAAATAGATTCCCAATGAAAGGGGCAAATGACCTGTGGAATTTTAAACATGTGGAAAATTGATCGAAGTTTGATTTAAAAAGTTCTGGAACGAGCTTAAAGTAGAAACAACATTAAAAATTATGTTGTAAGAAAAAAATTAGTTTTGTCGCAAGTAATTTTAATTAATTATTTTACTAGTGCAGATATATCGAGCCCTAACCACGAAAAAAAGTAAGTGAAATTGTTTTCATAATTTTCTTAAGAAAATGTTGAAAAAAAATCGCTCACGTTTTTTGACGGTTATCGCTCCATGTGTTTATTATGTATAATAAGCCAGCCTGAAATGAAGGTTTCAGTGCAAATGCACATAATTTAGCACGCAGCTATTGTAAGCAGGGATTTTCGGTCCCTATTATTGATTCAAAATTGTATCTAAAAAATCATTGTTAAGGAAACGTCAGGACGCATCGTTATAAAAAATTGATCATTGCTCAACGATCTACTCGGATAAGCTATTACCTTTTATTTAATAATTTTTATTTTACGCTCACAAAATAATTGTTATTTGTTGAGTTTTATTTTTCGTTCACAAAATAATTGTTATCTGATGAGTTTTGTTTTTCGTTCAAGTAATAAAAATCATCTGGTGAGTTTTATTTTTCATTCACAAAGTAAAACTCAGCGCAAATAAATTAATATTCAGCCTTTAAGAGTTATTTTGTAACTGAAAAATAAAACTTAACAAATAACTTTGAATTTTTGAATGAAAAATAAAACTCATCAAATAACAATTATTTTTTAAACGAGATAAACAAAACTCATGGTGTAAGTATTATTTGTTGAACGCAAAATAAAAATTGAATTATAAAAATTAAAATCAATGTTTCGCTGTATAACTTATAACTGTTACGATTCCGATTGTAAGTGTTTTCGTTTTTTTTTCTCATTTTTAAAAGGAAGAAATAGGAAATGCTTTAGAAATACAAAAAATATGTTCGCCAATTTCCCCCTAACATTATAAAATTTAGTACTTGGTGCCAAAAAAGTTTTGTAGGAGGTGGGCGTCATACAGAGAAACTCTTCATTATCTTCCAAACTTTGGAGTAAACGAGTAGGAGTTACACCAAATTTGATCAAAATATATTTTTTTTATATTTGCGCCTTTTTTTAAAGTTGGTGAACGATATTATTCCTCGATTTTGAAGTTCTATTAGAATTAGTCTTTTCTGAATTTTATAAAAATCGGATAACATTTACCATTAGCAAATCTCACGAGTTGTTACATTCCTCGACAAAAACGTGGTGTTACGCCTATCTTAGAAAATGCATTGTATTCAGTTTTGAAGAAAGAACGAGATTCCATAGCGAAATTGTATTTAAATGAAAACTTTGGAAAGATAGACCAAAAAACGTAAAATAACCATTCATGCTCTTAACTAAACATTAGTTGCGTATGTAACGTATACGCCCCGTAGCACCATACGCAGTATTCTAACACGTTTACTGACGCGCTTTAACTTAAAAGTCATATTATTTAACAAGTAATTAAATATTGGCGTTTAAGATTTTTACACAGTATTCCCTATGCACATAAATATACTTATATTACTTTTTTTATGTATAAATATAACAATTTTAGAACGAATTTCGAGTTTGCCAATAAAAATTATAAATTTGAAAATGGAATTTGCGTTTTTCAAATCATACTAATCTTTTACTCAATGTAATTTTTTTTATTTGGTGAACATACTAGTTTTATTACACTAGACTCCTTCGTTTTGGCAAAAATAATATTATCACCATTTCATTTAACATTTTGAAGTATCTAAAATTATTAAATTAAAAAAAGCGTAAAAATTTACAAAATTTCTGCGACAGATATTCTACGTGCTGCCATTGTTTCCGTGGTAAACTCTTGAAGCTTTGCAGAAATCTTGTAGTTGTTGCCAACGCCCATTGCCCCAAATATGAACATTATATTTGAAAACTTCCCAAAGTTTAAAAAAAAAACCATTATGTTTTTTTCGAGTGACAAGAACAAGTAATTTTTAAGCAAAAAAAAAAAAACTGACTTTACTTCTCATTAGCGTGGTCCAATGTTATGCTGTAACCTACATACAAAAAAAAAATCCGACGAATTGATAAGCTGCTTTTTTGAAGTCGGTTAAAGAATTAGTGATCTCGGTATTTATAAGTAACGTAATAACGGTACGGTAACGTAACGTTATAAGTTCGCTCGAAACTGAACTTCGTATACCCGGCGCACACGTTATTGCTCATCTGGGAATTGCCCTTATAAAGGAAGATTTTCAATACCGCATATTTTGGATTTTTCAAATATCCCGTTATATGGGAAATGGGCGTGGTTTCAGACAGATTTTAAAAATTTTCACAATATTGCTTAGTGAGACATCGGTTAAGCGATCACTGAACTACTCAAATTTAGCCATAGCTGCCACGCCCATTTTCTAAATTTGAAAAAAAAAACAAATCCAATAACATGGCAAACCAGTAGTTACTGAACTATCGCAGTTTCTGATTTTTTCAAAAGCACAGTGGGTTCCTTACCACCAGGCGTTATCTATACCTTTATCGATGATATTATGGGCCAAACACAGATAGAAAGCCAATTCAGCAGCGCATTTATAAAACTAAGTACCTATCCTGATCGAAATCAATCGATATACTTACTACCTTTTAATCCTATTTGATAATGTGTTTTCGCCTATTTGACGACTAGTTCCATTAAACTTGAAATAGTGTAAACTAGCCTTAAGAAATTCGAGGCATTCTGATATTCATACATTAAGCAAACTAGAAATATGCTATGCTATTGGGTGAGTGCTCGGAGAAATTAATCTAACGGTTGATATAGACCTCTAAATTCCGGGAATAGTTATAAAAAATATAGTCTTGATTTAATTCATCAATAGTTAAAATAGCAAAAAATTAATTAATACGAAAAAAATTGCTGTCAAAACTTTTAAAAATTTCGGGGGTAATTGAAACCATACCAATCTACATTGAAGCCTAAATATTTTTCTTAAAACTATTAATTAGCTACCAGTGGGTTAGTAAAAAGATGACTTTGTATAAGCTAGCCCAGTTTGGAAATTCAACATTGTAAGTTTTTATAAAATTTCTTCTAAAGTTTTACGTAAAAACAAGAGTCGCCATGACTCACTAAAATGTAAATTCTTAAGTGTTTAAAGATGTTTTTCTTTGTCATTCGAAACATATTCAGGCTGTGCAAAAATTCAACTTTGCATTGCTAATTAAATGCTGAGTAATTCCATATACATACGTACATACTTACAAACATATGCACATGTACATATATTTCTCTACGTATGCACAAGCAGTTTATATAAAGGTACGTATTAGAGGGCTGCATGAATTCATTCAAAACAGCTTGTGAATTATTCATACGAAACGAATGAATGATTTTGGCTTAAATTTTTTTGGAATTTGAGTGAATACCTGTTCTGATATATGTGTCGACATTACAATATTCAAACAAAGTGGAAATAAATTGAATTGAAATAGATGACAATTTTTTGTATGAACATCCAAAAATATTTTTCTACATATGTATGTGTATTCTATATATTACTTACTTAACTACTGTACCCTGTTTGGCTAGAAGTTTGAATGCCTTCGTGCCGCCCTCTAGTACATATACTTACATATATTCCAAGGCTGGCATGTAAATTATCTTCCGAATGCAATATTTGACATTAGCATAGTGACTACGAGTTTTATTATTATTTTTTTAACAGCTGCAATTCACTATTTAAAATATCTGTGACTAAAAGTAAATACGTTACGTATTTGTAAACAAGTACATATGTAGATATGTATGTGTGTATGTAGTAATCTATTTAGTTATACTATAGACATGTATGTATGTACATACGAGTGTCATGACAAGCAGTAGATATTTGTTTGTTTTTATAAAAGTTAATTTCCGTTATTTCTCCACTGCATTAGATAAATCATTAATCAAAAGCAGCAAATATCTGTATACGGAAAGCAATAATCAAAGTTTATTCTTAAACCCTTTACAGCCTGGAGTTTTAATAAAAGCTGTTATCAGCGCAACTCGATAATATTTTTCTAATTTTGATTTTGCTCGGATTGGGGATTGAACCCAGGTACTACGGATTGGTAGTGCGCACCTCTAACCACTCAGCCACACTGACCAAATTTCTTTCTTAACTCACATAATTTCATCGAGTAGGGATATCTTAAAAGATCCATTGATATGCTCTTCGGCCCAGTCGATATCATCGATAAGATTGTGCCGAGCTGTGTCCTTTACTTTATTAATAGCGTGTTGCGTAGTCGATAGCTTCAGACCCACAATTACCACGATGTAAATAGGTGACCAAAACAAACAAAAACAAAATATTCCGACGATATGATAACCTTCTCCTTTTTGTGAAATCGGTTAAAAATGGTTCTGGACTGTGTGAGAATGAGTTCTAATTGCAAACATTGTGTACACTTCTCTTCCGAAAAACTCACAGCATTTTAATCGGGTAGTTTTTCATTGTGAGTTCCGCACTCGTTGTTCACTGCTTTTTTTACAGTTACAAAGTTCAGCCACTGGTCTCCTTTTAATGGTGATCTTTGGGGCTACATATATAAAAAAAAAAAATAAAAAAAAAATCGAAGAATTTTAAATTTTACAGAATTTTTATATTAAAAAAATTGTGAAATCAAACATTTATTTAATGTTTGCCTTATATTGTTTTTTTTTTTTTTAATAATGTCTCTCACTGATCTTAAAATATACTGAAATTTTCAAAGTGTTTTTAAGGTCTAACTTTTTGAACTTTGAAAAAAAAAAATAATATTGCAAACTACAAATTAAAAAAAATTCAAATTGAATAAAAATTGATTAATATAACTTCATTAAGAGCTTGAATTTTTTTTTCATAGTTCAAAAATTTATAAGTAAAAAAATAGTTGGAGGTAATGTATGAAAAAATTTAGCTATACATTTTCTTTAAGTTTTTGCTTTCACGATTTTTTTTAAATAAACAAAAAAGTATTAAAAATATTTTTTTTCGAATTTTTTTCGTACGTGTTTTTATTTATAGCTATAAATATCGGCTGTAAACGAAACCATATTTGTAACTAAAATAGTTTTGAGATATTCAAAAAATATACATACTTGTGAAATCCCGGGAATTGTGAAATTTAGAACTTTGCAACTTTGGAAAATAAATGATAAAAGAAAAGTTCTGATCAAAATTAATCCAAATCAAAAATGATCGATTCCAATCATTGGTCGATTTGACATGGATTGACCCTCCTATCAAATAGGAGACATTGATCTGCAAAAACTATCCAGTTAAAATGCAATTCTCATGTAGAATAATAACGGATATCCCGTATGTATCTATGTACATTTGTATGTTTGCATAGCATCCTAATTTTAACAATAATCCAGTTTTCTATCTAGTGCTATTGAACGAATACTCCAAAAAAGTGCGACGGAAGTAGAATCCCACCAAAAAAAGATTGTTTTAAAAACGACAGCAGCAATATTCACAATGATGTGGTGAAAAGGAAAGGTGAAAACTTACTTAAAAAAAAAAAATAAAAATAATGCTCCCTGCTGTCGTGCAAGCAAATCATAAAAATAACTACATATATAACACAAAGAAATAAAATCGAAAACCTTTCACTAACACCCAAACGGCATTAAATAAACATACAAATGTGAACGTTTTTTTCCCCCAAAAATAGACAAAATGAAATGCATTAAAACAAATAATAACAACAAAACCCATTAAACGCAATAAAACAACAACAACAAAAAAACAGCAATACCATTAACACTAGCCAACCAGATGCAGTGCCGACAACATAAAACTGAAGTGCTTTTTCATTGCCTGCATCAACAGCAACGCAACATTCGTGCTCTGTTTCTATTTTTCGGTATATGCCACATTTTCGAGTGAATACCACACGGGAAGTGTGCTGCTTATTGCTACGCCTGCGCGTGCGCTAATTCATATGCCTACCTCACTAAGCAAGCATGGTCGAGTCTGTGTGCCGCGAGTGTGAAGCGTGATTTAACGAGTGCAGCGCGCAACGTGTGAAGCGGCGAAATACGCGAGCGTGAAAAGTAAAACGTACACCTCCCAAAACACTCTTACCTCCTACACCTCCTCCTACGGTTGTTTGTGAACGCGGTCGTAGTAAATCGGTAGCCGTTGCATTCGCCTATGAGTGGCATCCTAAATAACTACATACATACATACGTTCATATTTGAATCGCTAAGCGAGTGTGTAAAATGTAGCAAACTTTTCTTTTTTAACGCTAGTACATTGTGTAGATGAAAACGAGTACAGCAAAGCAGCGCAAATCGACTGGACCACGGCCAGTTAGTTGTCACTCTCTATGCGCACAGATAGCGTATGTAGAGCTAATGAAACGCGCAAAGTGCCCGGCAAAGTACCCAACTAACCTACATTCAAATTTAGACACAGACTCAGCCTCCGATATTTTCATACGAATATTCGCGAGTGCGCGCGCGCGCTGTGTGTGTGGAAGAAGTTAAACTAAAAAGGATCTAAAGCAAAAGTCAGGAACGCCTGCGGAGTAGACAATAATCTATAAACTAGCTTGACAGCGGCAAAGGTGCTAATGCTGACGTTCGCTAATATTGCGAATAGTCGAATAGTATAAAGGTGCGACGCAAATGCAGCCATAGTAAGTTTTTAAATCAACTGGTCAAAAGACGACGACGCTGAGAGGTGGTGAGCTGACAGTGCGGTGGAAAACGAGTTTAGTACCACTAAAAGTGCAGCTACGACAACGTACCGCAAGCAAAAAGTGACCTACAAATACGGGTTTTCGGTTGGCTATTGTATCGACTGACGACGACCAGAGTCAGAACCACAGAACAACTGCAGTTAACATAAACATCAATTCACACATACACACACACACACTCACACACACATACACACAAATAGTGACATATAAATTAACGAGCAATAAACCATTGCTACTAGCGGTTAGTCGGACTAGACTAAGGCGCAGCAGAGCAGGCGACGACGACGAGTCGCGCGGACAACTAAGCAAAACCAGCTATGGCAACGCCAACAGCAACTACAGCTACAATACCAACTACACCAACAAAAACAATAATATCTGCAACGGTGCCGGCTATAATGCCGTTGAAAAAAGCTGGACCGCCCGTTCCGCCGAGGCCATCGCATGCAAGCGCACACGCAGCGGGTTTATTGAAAACACAACGCAATGGAGATTCAGTTATGAATGCTGTGGCACAACAGAATCGTGTTGCAGCCACAACAGGAACAGCAGCAACCAGTTTTGCTTCGAGTTCGTCGGTTTTGAGTAGTCGCGTGAGTATTGGCAATGTGACCGCCTCAGCTGAAATGCAGCACAATTCACAACATCCGATCATACAGAAGAAGCCATCGCTGAGCTCAGTTAGTGGCGGTGCTGGCGGTCGTACAATTATTTACAAGTCGCCCTCAATGAGTGCACCAAAACGTCCGGAAGCACCACCACCCACAGCTGGTGCCCCTCTAGGCGCTAGTACTGGTAGCACTACCACCAGATCAGGCACCAATATCGGTCCAAAGCCGCCGTTAAAGCTACGCAAGGCACCAGATATACCGACAATGAAACCAAAAGCTACAGCTGTCCAAAATGATGCCATCACTGGAGCGCTGGATAAAGAATGTAGCGTCACCAAAGTGCCTGTTAACAGCGTCGCGCTCGGTAAAAGTCCACCACCAGCGCCAGCAAGCTCTGTGAGTCCAACTGAAGTGTCTAATGCCAACAGTAATATCGTTATCGTCCAAACGGCGGCTAGCGCAGTCAACCTCAGCCGTCACCACTCGATGGGTAGCGGCTCACCGAAATCGCAATCGCAGACGAACAGCATTAAGGATACACGTCTTAGTTTGGGTCGCGTCGACTTTGAGCGTGTTGGCAAGATACAGCTGGATCAGTTACCGACATCGGTGCAGCCATTGCCGCGGCCGCGCAAAATTGTGAAAGTCCCCGTTGCCACAATGGATCTGGATGACACTGCCTCGACCAATGGTGCCCAATCGCATTCATCCAGTGTTAGTATATTCCGCCGTTCAAAAACTACACTCGACAATTTTACATCACGTGCCAATATCACTACGATCAATACGGGAGGTGTGGCCAACACCTTTCTTGGCGGCAAAACAGCTGAGCTGAAAAATAATCTGAAGAATGCGGCCGAGCGTTTGTTTTCGGAAATTATAGTAAATCAGCAACGCCACGGCAACGAGTCTCCAATAATAACGAAACATGAGCCAGCTATGCAACATCCGATGCTCTTAACGCAGGCATTAGCTGCACAACGCAATGTCGCGGGGGTTGGTGCTTCGGTAACTGTCGTCACAACCGGGGAGACAACTAACAATTGTACGCGTATAAATATCAATACCAGTGATAGCGCCCACAGCAGCGGCGGAAAAATCGAAAATATACTAAAATCACCCGAGAAAAAGGCAGCTTTCCATGAGATCCTCATTTCTGAATTGGCAGCAATGCGCGGCAGAAGCTGCTCCATGGAAAATCTGACCCGTGCAGAAACACCTAAAGTTAATAAGAAAGAGCGTACGCCTTTGACTAGCCCAGTATCGGAGCCGATCACTAAGATAACCACAACAAGCATCATTGCTACAACAGCAGTGGAAGCAGCAAAAAACCCGTTGCCATCAAACAGTAGCACCGCCAAAACCTATAAAACCCATTCGCGTAAACGTTGCAATTCAATTGAGGATCAGGATCCCGATACTGAAGATGTCGATGCAGATAATGTAGAAGATACAGAAGATGGCGATGAAGATGATTTGCAGAAGAATAACAGAAACAATAAATTTAATGGCGTCGGTACGCCAAGGAAGCGTTGTCCTTCGGGCTGCTCATCGGACTCGTCACCGTACGGCACTGAACGCTCGGCACGCATACGCACTTCCGATTGGATTGAGGTTGGCGATAATGGCAAGGAGGTCACCATGACCAGCTGTCACATTAGTTTGGAGGATTCGGGTTTGGAAGATGAGGAACGTTTAGATGAAATGTCATCGCTTGGAGTTGGGGATTCCTGGGACAGTGTAAAGGAGGCAGAAAATATGAAGCGGTGCCGCAGTGTCAAGAGGTGAGTGCCCTAGATTATTTTTCTTATATTTTTGGAACTTTTAGTGGGAATTTTACTTTTAATATAGGGAAAAATTTGTTTGTTGAAATATTTGCCATGGTTTTGAAGGATCTCGTATTCTTAGGCCGAGGTCACGCAATGAGGGGCTTTTATTCCTGGGAGGCCATTTCAATTTCATATCGTCGTTTAAAGTACAAAACCGCGCATCGCCATTCTGCAAAACCGCGTAACTGACATTGGCTGCCAAAAATTGTATTTTCTCATACAAGCGCTTGGTTCAATCCATATCTATTCGTCCTGAAATATACTAGCCAGAAATGCGATTACTTTATAAAAAAATAACCATTTGGAAATATGAGTGTTTTTACTCTCTAGAAAATAATTTATAGTTGTCACATACGCGGCTTTGCATTATCTTGATACGCGGTTTTGCATTTTGTTGATACGCGGTTTTGTACTTTAAACGACGATATGTTTTAATTTTAAGTCGCTCAGCGCTCAGCCACTCGCCGCGTTGCCGCCATTGCCTTAGTCATCGCGACAGCTTCCGCAATAATCATCCCAGCTAGTTCCTGGTCCGTCGAATGTTTTTCCTCCTACACTTCACTTGTCCCTTTTAAAGTTTGACCAACAATTGTTTCTTTTCTATCGCATTTCGGCTAGATTTCCGATAATTTTGGAAACCAAGGCTCGCAAAAAGAGAGCAGATATGCTCACATAAGTAAAAGTATTGATATCGGTCAAGAAGTTCATCTTATACTATATGTATTTATGTATCTTGCCAGCCACGCAATTTCCTTCTTGGCCTCTGTGTGGTGGTCATAAAAAAATATACGCTCGGAGTTTTTCTTTCAACAATGCCTATCCGAGGTCTGTAGTCAACTCCCTCCTATTTTGCTGGTGCAACGGGTTCCGGTAGATTTTGTTGGGCTCCTTATCGAAAAGAGAACTATTCCAAAATAACTGGGGGATGGCTCTATGTGACCAGAGGCACTCCCAAGCGCTGCGTTCTCTCGCCTTTGCTCTGGAATGTAGCCATATCGCCCTACTTCTAAGCCTAAAAGGCACGGGGTCGCAAGTCATAGCGTATGCCGATGACATAGCAATCCTAGAAATGGGCAAACATGCCCAGGTTCCGAGTGAGTTATTTCAAAATGCACTAAGTCTTCAAATATCTCGTCCAAGAAATGTGGACTTAGCGTCAAAAAAAAATGTTATGAATCCGCTGTTGATAAACACATTTTACCAGACTAACAAAAGAAAACTGAAAAGGACGTTCACAGTTGATAAAATTACCGCGTGTCATTCAGCAATTTACCAAAACTACCAAAACGGATGTGGAGATCCTTGGTGTAATATTAGCATTTATTAACTGATAGATAATTTTGACTGAACAAATTCTCTCCTACTTTTCTATCTCTTTAAAATCAGTGTCAGCAGTGCAAATTAACGATTTGGTTACAATTCTAGAACAAATTTAATATAACTAAAAGAACAAAACTAGATAAATACATGGTTGTATTTTGGATTACGTTTTCCTGGAACAAATTTTTTACATACATACATATATATGTAATTTAGTGGAAAAAACTAAAATAAAAAATCGTCATTACGGGGCAAAAATCGTCAAAACGTCAGTGAACTAAAAAAATGTCAAAATGACGACGAAATCGTCAATTCGGCAACACTGGGCATAAAGCATTTCTATTTTAAGATTAAAGTTTTTAAAAACTCAATCTGAATTGTATTTTTCTCCATCCATGGTCATATTACTAAACTCTCAATGACTGGTAACAAAACAACTTGTTTTATTTCATGATTTATTGTAGTAGTATTCAAAAATCTTTCTTTACTTAGAATACTTCATTTAAAAATCAGACGAATATTTTGTCATCTGGATGTTTACTTATATTTGGCTTCCTGATATCTATTCCATACATATTGGGTAATCTTCGAAACGATGATTTTTTTATTTATCCTGTTTCCTGTCGAGGTTGTTTTTATGTATTCAACTCGCGACAGAGGGTAAACAAAATAATCCAGAAGTGCTGTAGAGCTGACCTTAACATAAGTCAACAAGCCACAAAACCGTTGCGGACTGATGTTTGCTTAGTTAAGGATGTGCTGTTTACTCTTCCTGTCATGATCGATCAGAGTGGCGAGTGAACAGGCGGATGTTTACCGCAAGGTAGTTCACATTACCTTGAACGTGTGGACATACATACACACATATGTGTGTATGTATACATCTATAGTAAATATGTACATATAAACGGGTAAATGCATTTCGTCAGTTAGTTGTCTGCCTGCATTTATTCAGAAAGGAGTCTGCCAACTGGTAATCAAAGTTGATAAACCGTAACTGCAATACATTTAACTTATTTATCATTTACTTTTTTGGAAATCCAATGCACAGCGGGATATATGTATGTACAAATACGAAAATTTCTGTGCTGGACTGTTGTAAACGAAAAATTCACGTTGCCCTTCTTTGCTGTCCAAATTGCGTTACTTTGCTATGCTAGGATATAAGAGGCGACAGAAATGTTTTTATTTTATTTTTTTTTTGTAAATTTTTTTATACAGGCTCATATGTACATACATACGTATTTATGTATGTGCTACGCTTAGTGCATGTGGTTTTTTGTCAAGATAGGAAGTCTGCAATGCGGCTATTGTAAGTGAATATGCAGCCAAGTTGCAGGTAGCATATGAAAAAACACACACTCAAAAATACATACAGACATTGTACATACGTACAATTTATACTTCTTCTTCTTCTGTAACATCAATTGGCATCTTCATTGCTTAAAAGCAAAATAGAGTACTACTGTTGTTGTGGGCATGTTAACCATGGGCGTTGCAATTTACTATTCGAGCCAGATAAGGCTACATACACTCGTGGCCACACAAACCTTACTATCACTATGTTTTAAATGTGGTAGAATTTTTTTTTAAATAAATGTAATTATAATTTTTTTAAATATACAAATTATGTAGTTCAAACCGCACCAAAAGCTCTATAAATGAAAGTTTCCAACTTTGTACAAAATTAAAAAAAAACCTATAAAATTTTCATTAAAATTTAATAAAAATTTGTATGAAAATTGCGGGTAAGTGTTTTAATGGCTATTTAATTTTAGTGCAACTTTGAAGTGCCTCAAAATTCTCGACGATTCATGAAAATTGTTTTGTCGACAGTCTTGTGTAGCTTTTCCATGTAACGAATGCTTTTTATATGGAAAAATCTGCCACATGGTATTTCAAAAATCAACCAGAACCTTGCATCACTTCAAACTTGCTCTTTATTATATTAGAATTAAGTGGGCTATTAAACAGTATATGCAAAATTTTCCTAAAAACTTATATTAGAAAGTTTGAAAATTTAATTAATTTATCTTAATTGTGAACAAAGTTTGAATCTGTTATTTATATAGTTTTTTTTGGTTTGAATTAAAAAAAAAAAATAATTCTTTTTTTTTTTTACAAAATTCTAAGTGCCTCGAAATTCTCGGCGATTCATGAAAAATTTTTTGCCGACGGTCTTGCGTAGCCTTCCCATGTAGTGAACGCTTTTTATAAGGGGAAAATCTGCCACATGGTATTTCAAAAATTATCAAACCAGAACTTTGCGTTACTTCAAACTTGCTCTTTATTATATTATAATTAAGTGGGCTATTAAACTGTATATGCAAAATTTTCCTAAAAACTTATATTAGAAAGTTTGAAAATTTAATTAATTTATCTTAATTTTGAACAAAGTTTGAATCTGTTATTTATATAGTTTTTTTTGGTTTGAATTAAAAAAAAAAAATAATTCTTTTTTTTTTTTACAAAATTCTAAGTGCCTCGAAATTCTCGGCGATTCATGAAAAATTTTTTGCCGACGGTCTTGCGTAGCCTTCCCATGTAGTGAACGCTTTTTATAAGGGGAAAATCTGCCACATGGTATTTCAAAAATTATCAAACCAGAACTTTGCGTTACTTCAAACTTGCTCTTTATTATATTATAATTAAGTGGGCTATTAAACTGTATATGCAAAATTTTCCTAAAAACTTATATTAGAAAGTTTGAAAATTTAATTAATTTATCTTAATTTTGAACAAAGTTTGAATCTGTTATTTATATAGTTATTTTGGTTTGAACTTTAAGAAAAAAAAAAATCCTTTTTTTTTTTTACAAAATTCTGCTAAAAAAAAAATTGGTGGTAAGGTTTGCTTGGCCACCAGTGTACATGCATATGAACTTGTCTCAAATATTTATTATTTTTACTCGTATGTGACGTGTGGGTGTTTTCAGGTGTGCATATATTTTTTCCCACAACCTATTGCTTTTTTGTATACATATATGTATGTGTATAAGCTTAGGTATTTTTTTTACATTTTTTTCTGTTATTATTTCTAATTTATGTAATTTTTTTTTTTGCTTTTGTTTGTTATTGTACTTTAACCCGCTTCTATTGAAGTGTAGTAATACGCATCCCAGCATTGTCAGCCAGTGCAATGCGCTATCTGTATACACACCCATACATACAGTATTGGTCATATCAATAGCACCCCAATTCAAAATGATATTGTTTGCCCTCACGTTTATACATTCATTTCTTTTTAAGAATTTTCAATTAAAATAATGTTCATTCTTTAATAGCCAGTTCCACGAATGCAATTTAAGTGAAAAATATTTTTATTTATTTGAATTTAAAATAAATACATACTGACAGAAGGGAAAAAATTGTTTTTCACTTAACTTTTTAGTGAAACCGGCGACTTTGGAAAACTAAAGAAAAACCACAAATTGTCATCCAAATTTCAAACTTTTTTCTCACAAGTGCTATAATTTTTTAGAGTATATATATATGTAGTTTTATAGCCCATTCAATTTTAGCGTAAAAATGTGCAAGTTTCATCAGCCTAAACATTACCGTTCATTTTTTAGATTTTTTTTTGCCGAAGGTGTTGCGGTTTTCTTCCATATAAAAATAAATTGTGTTGATTCGTTTGAAATTTGTATGAAAATTTGTTGGTTTGGTTTTTTTAATTTCCAAAAATACTTTTAGCTTGGGTATTTTTATGAATTTTGTTAAAGAATGAACTGTATTTTAATTGAAAATTCATAAACAAAATAAATAAACATAACATAAGTAGCTAAAATATCACTTTGAAATGGGCGTGCGATTGATATGACTGATACTGTACATACATATGTATGTATGTATGTATATAGATATCGATTTTGTTATGAAAAGTTGCCGACATCAAAAGTAATTAAATAAACAGTTGCGCTAAGTATACGTTTCGTTGCTTGCGTTATTGGCTTTATTTACAAATGCCAGCTCCATAGTTACCCTACAGGAAAAACTAGAATTATGCTTATGCCAGAATAAGCGTTACAAGAACTCTGCAATGATATAACTCTTTTAAAAAAATCCACGTCTTAGTGAAATTTTCGAGGATCATTTGACATGGCTTTTGTTCTGCTGCAAAACTTATAATTTGTCAACGGTATTCAAACTTTCTCACCAAAAACTATGCGTTGTCGCTATATTACAACGACTACTTTTTGGTGTTAGACGAAAGTGTATTGAGAAATCTTTAGTTTGAACATTTAGAATATATCTGGGATATTTTAAGATGGTTGCCACCGCCTTAAAAAGTTAAATTCAAGTTATTTAATAAGTCAAATAAATTAATAAAAGATGGCTAGCGGTCTAAATGGGTTTGAAAAAGAATTTGCTTCTGAACTATATTTAAGAGGGTTGCCACGTGTTTAAAAAATCAAGTTTAACTTAACTCGCCAGTCAATCGAAATATGTATCATAACGGCAGATGAAAGAGATTTAAGAAAATTTTAGTTTGAAAATATTTTTAGAGAGGGTTGCCATCCGTTTCAAAAGAAGAAGTTAGCTACATATATGAAAATATTCAAATATATTGTTAAACGAAAGAGTGTTAAGAAATATTTAGTGTGAACGTCTAAATTGTCTTAAAGTGTCTGAAGAGGGTTGCCCCCTGTCGAAATAGTTACATTATAATTATTTAATAAGTTAAGAGAATTATAAAAGATTGCTATCAATCGAAGAGGGTTTGAAAAGAAGGAGGGTTGCCACGTGTTTAAAAAATCCAATTCAACTTTATGCATGACAATGTCAATGAGAATTCAAAAGATTTTAGTTTTAAAATACTTTTAAAAGCTTGTCTACCTCTTTGAAAAGTGAAATTTATTTAATTTACGTACAAGTCAAAATAAATATTAAAAGATGAGTGTCAAACGAAAGAGTTTTAATAGCCTATTTCCACCAAAAGCTTAAGTGCAGTTAAGAGCTCAGATAAGTACCAATTATTTTAGCATGGGGTGAGTGGCAATGTTTATTTCTCACCTATTGCTTTCATACTTTCGTTTTCTTGTATTTAATATAACCAATTACCCCGTTCGAGTGATAATCTCCTTTTTCCAATGGGCTGCAGTTAAGGCTTGGTGGAAATGCCTTATAAGAGTTTAAGTTTGAATATACTAACCGTTATGTCGAATTTCAAAAATGAGATGCCACATTAATAAACTATGCCTGTAGATTTGCCAGAAGGTTTAATTTTTTGAAGTTAGAACCTTCTTCTTGTGGTACAGGGTGGTTTGAAATTTTGTGAAAAGAAAAACCGATACCATGCCAGACCTCTCTTCACTCAGAAACGACTGGACGAATTAAGATGAGACACTTCGAATTTTTTTAGGAGTTTCAATGCGGTTGTCACCTGTTTAAAAATTTAAATTCAATTTTGGCATTTTGACGCCATGTGGGTTCACTGGTTATTACTATAACACTGTATCGCGTTTTCCAAATTTCAAAAAATTACTGGGAGGTGAACGTGGGATTATCGATATGCACTAAGCTTTTCACAGTTTGGTACAGCTGAGACATACATATTTAATTTTTAGTGGGCGGTGCCACGCCTATTTCAAAAGTTAAGAAAAGCTAAACTTTTTGCTAAAATATAATTATTCCCCCCGCTACTGTCTGTTCAGGGCTAGTAGTACTTGGGAATACCTACCCTGTAGGGAAGATTACCGCCAATTGTATTCTTAAACCAGCCCCGCCTTCCTGATTCTGTTAAATCGGTGATATATAAGTTTAATCTGATTCGTTATTAAGACCGTCGAAAGACTGCCTAGATCCTCGCTTCCTAGAACTCCATTACGTAATACTCAGTTTGCTTTAGATAATACAGATATATCTGGAGGCATTATTCGAAACTAGTGAATCCGCATGGCATTAAAATGCCCAAAATGGAATTTCAAAAACTTAAAAAATATTCCAAATTTTAGTCAGAGTTATAAGAGATCCGAGTGGCATATTTCATCAAATCGTGCAGCCCTCCTTCGCCGGACACTGCGACACATATCTTAATTAACTGATTAATTAAGTGCAATTTTAATTTTCAAACATGTGGCAACTCCGCTAAATACAGTTCAGAAATAAACAACTTTCAAACCCCCTTCGATTGATATCCATATTTTAATAATTCATTTAACTTGTAAAATAATTTGAATTTAACTTTTTAAACAGCTGGCAACCCTCTTCCAACACCTCAAAAATATTCTTAGCGTTCGAACTAGAGATTTCTTAACACTCCTTCGTTTGAGATCCATATTTTAATATTTCGTATAACTTGTGTATAAGTAAACTAAATCCGACATTTCAAACAGGTGGCAACCCCAACCCTCTTCAAAATATTTTCAAACTACTACTTTCTGAAACCCCTTTCGTGTGGTTTTTATTATGTAACATTTATTAACTAGAACAGGAAAATCAATTTTCTCCAATATTGCTACATTTCCTACTTTTTGTGAACTATGCACTTTAAAAAATTAATAAAAAAAAAAAACAATAAATTAAAAAAAAGAGCTCAACTGATCTCCTGCAAATTTTTTCAGCCTTCATTAAAAAAAAAAAACAAGTTAATCAAATAATTTACTGAAAAATTAATGCTTTCTTTTTTCATTCTGATCATTTATGTATACATTTGTCTATATCTATATCGATTTGTTTTTTTTTGTTTGTTGTGCGCTCGGGTATAAAAACGCTGTAGTTTGAGCTTTATCCGATGACGAATGCTGAGATTATTGATTAAAAGATGTCTTATTTCTTTCCATTATTATAAAAACAATATAGTTTTCCTTCTACTAAGTTATACGCCTCCTGATTATTTTGAGGTCGTATTTTTATGTATGTTGGTGTAATATTAGCCAAGCATTTTCACAAGCTACCTATCTATGTATGTATGTATGTATGTATGTATGTATGTACATATACATATGTACATATGGATATATTTGTACATGCATTTTTAGTAGAAAAGTCAAACTACTTCTGATAATGTGTGCAAAACTGTATGTAAACAACGTCGCATGTATGTATGTATGTAGGTCTATTTTTCGGTCGTTACGATTTTGATGAGTCAAACAATCAAAGTTGACATCAAGCTTCATAGTTTTTGTGTAAGTTACAACAAATTTGCCATAGCAGGTTGCATTATTATTGTCATTCCACATTTTTCACCTCCCCCTACCCCTTTAAGACACTGCTCGTTTTTCAATTCCTTGGCTGCACCACTTTCAGCACGCTCATATTTGTGATGGTTTTTATTTGGATATGTTGCGTATTTACTTAACGGCGGATTATGTGAACTTTATTAGCGAACGCATCAGTAAGTCAGACAGCAAACTCGTTTATTCGTTTAAGGCTTGAAGGTGCGGTTCTTTTTTTTTTCATAAATTTTATCTTTTTCAATATTTACCAAACGAAGGTGTGAGTTTTGGTGTAATGCTGAAAATGTGAGTGACTTTTGCTTGCGATAACCTGCTATTGTGTTTATGGCAACTACATACATACATACACATGTACATATATACAATGTTTAATGTACCAAAAAGCTACGGAGTTAGTCCGATTTGATCAGCGCGTTTCGTTTGTGACTCATTTTGTTTGGTATTTTTACGCTGGTTTTGTTGCTTTTATTTACAAACTGGTTCTTCTTGTGCTTTTTGCTGTCTGAGCACTTTTTATTATTCTATATTATGTAGATATTTATTCATAATCTGCGCTTCAGTACTCCTGCTACATGGTACATACATAACTACCAATACAAATGGCAACCTACTTCTTCGCCATTCTTTATTTGTTTGTAGTCGAGTGTGTGCTTTTTAATTGGCGTATATACGTGAAGTTCGCTGTTGCGTGACTTACGGACATACTTATGCGTATGTTTGTACATATGTGTGTCACTATACTAAAGTTCTATATCCGTAGATATGCAATAAATACATACAAACATATACATACAACCAAACGTATACATACAATTAAGAGCAAAAGTCTGTATACACCATTTTACAAGCTAAAATTTTTTTGATATTTTGCTATAAAAATATGGATCATTATTGAAACAAAATCATAGAAACCAAGGCTCCAAGCTTTATACATAATCAATAAATTCGTTGAATTTTTATTAAAATTTTCAACTTTTTAGTCTGATTTATTTATTTATTTTTTTATTTCTAGTAACTGATTTTAGATAAGTACGCAGTTTTAGAGCCTATTAAGTTTTAGTCTAATAATGAGTAAAAATTAAGAGGCTAAGAAATCGCGTTAATTTTTCATAATTTTTTTCTGACGGTTCTACGCCGCATTTTCCATCATACAAAGTATGCGTGAGACTTTATTTATATGAAGGAAAATGGGCTATAAAACTGCGTCCTTGAAATAAAAAAAAAAATAATTCTGATTAAAAAGTTGTAAATCTTGATCGACATTCGTTGAATTTTCCTTAATTTTGTATAAAGCTTGAAACCTTGGTCTATAAGATTTTTTTTTAAGCATGATGCATATTTTTATAAAAAAAATAACAAAAAAATTTTAGTATGGAAAATATTGTGAATATTTAAAAAAAGGAACAGTCCAGCGCCTTCGTCTTGGTCTGCAGGC